>NC_092382.1:14698288-14963979 GCF_030028105.1 Mobula birostris
AACAACCTCTGCCTCCCGGTGACAGAAACAACGGAGCTGGTTGTGGGCGACAGGAGGAATGGAGATAGGGGCCAAATTCAACATTTCCAAGTCTGTTATTGACACAAAATGCATATTTCAATACTGATCAAGGCACAATGTGTTTTATTTATTGTTAATGGTATAAAACATATTTATAGATGGTTACTGACACAGAATCGTATAATTTGTGTTCTGTGTGTTATCTGAATGTACTTGCCTGTGATGCTGCTGCAAGTCCGTGTTTCTCTGTTCCTGTACCTTCCCGTACTTGTGCACTTAGCAATAAACTCAACAGGACCTGAGACAACTCAGTGAGATGTGATTAGTGACGATCACCTTGGCAGCTCGGTAGGTTGAATGTCTGAGACAGTACGCTGTTAAATGCAAAACCCTGAACAGTGTTGATGATCAGAGGGATCTTAGACTCCAAGTTCATTGCTCCCTGAGAGAGACTGCACAGATTGATCAGGTGGTTAAGAAGGCAAATGGCGTGGTTGTCTTCATTAGTTGATGCCTTGAGTTGAAACGTCAGGAAGCTGTGTTGCAGCTTTATAAAACTCCAGTCAGGCCACATCCGGAGTGTTTCATACAGTTCTGATCACCCCACTCTGGGAAGGATGACGGGGCTTTGGAGAGGGCGCAGAAGAGGTTAGCCTGGGTTAGAGGGCATGAGCTGTAACGAGAGGCTGGACAAACTTGGGTTGTTTTCTCCAGGCTGGCCTGAGACTGGATGGACGTTTATAAGATTATGAGAGGAACAGATGGAGTGGACAGACGATTCAAAGAGGTTGAAAAGTCGAATACATTTAAGGTCAGAGGAGATGTGAGGGGCAAGTTTCAGTGAGTTTTGTTCTTAGTAACATTAAGCAGAAATGTTTGTTTTTCCTTTTTATTGTTAATGTGCTTCATTGTCTTTCATGTTAAAGTTAGACCTGCGGTGAGAGATTTATTGGAAGAAAAACCCCAACTGGAAGCGAACCACGACTGAAGATGAGGGAACAGCAACAAGTGAACCAGCCCGAGGATTGAGAGCATCAACTGGAGAGCACCCATCTGACTCGGAGAATCCAGTGATTCAGTCAGGAGAAAGTTTGGTGAGTCTCATTTACTCAAACACTGGTCCTTTAGACATTGCATACCTGTACAAAGGAAGGCAGGAAATAGTTGGTGTGAGACTGAATGTGCCCAGAAGAACCAGTTATGCCTCTGTCAGACCCAGCTGCAATCACTCCAGGTCTGGTAATGTGCTTCCAGCAGCCCAACCCTTTAATACCACTCCCATTCTGTGGAAGTCGAATCCAGATAAAGTCTCTCAGAGACCGTGTAAGTACAAACTCTTTATTCCACGCACTTTGGCCTTACTCAGTTAGCCGCTCAAACAGGAGCAGTGTATGACTGTTCTGCCCAATCCACTAACTGACTAACAATTCCCCTTACACCACAGATATATCCGTCCAGATACCCCCCACACAAGACAGGCTGGAGCCAAAGTTATTTGCTAAAGACAAATTACAAAATAGTCATAATGGCTTACACACACACAACAGACTGAATCTGTCCTATCTCTACACATGAGTGCACAAGGAGATAAGCATCCTGAAACCCCAGCTAGCCACCCTCAAGGAGAAATGTGGCTCAGCGTGGCTTAGCACATCTGTTGACAATCAGCAGTTTCTTTCAAAAAAACAGGCTGCTATTGTTTAACAATATTGTTTAACAAAGAGTTAATCCTTTAACATATCTTATCATTAGATTCAACTTTATTGTCATTGTGCTGAGTACAAATACAAAGCCAATGAAATGCATTTAGCATCTGACCAGAAATGCAAAGAATAGTGTTACTTACAAAATAACTGTGAATTAAAAAAGTGCTACAGCACACAAATATGAAAGTATTGAGACAGTACAATACGGATGCAATACTGCTTAGCGCTGTGATGAGAGGTTCAGCAGGGTCACAGCCTCAGGGAAGAAGCTCTTCCTGTGCCTGCTGGTGCGGGAGTGGAGGCTCCTGTAGCGCCTGCTGGATGGGAGGAGAGTAAAAAGTCCATGGTTAGGGTGAGATGCATCCTTGATAATGTGTTTCGCCCTGCCCAGGCAGCGTTTATGGTAGATGTTCTCAATGGTGGGCAAGTGGGTGCCGATAATCCGCTGGGCAGTTTTCATCACACACTGGAGTGCTTTGCAGTCCGATACGGGACAATTGCCATACCACACTGAGATGCAGTTGGTGAGTATGCTCTCAATGGTACAGCGGTAAAAGTCCGTCAATATCCTGGGACAGAGGTGAGCTTTCTTCATGCTGCGCAGGAAATAAAGGCGTGTTGCGCCTTTTTGATCAGGATGGAGGAGTTCAGGGACCAGGTGAGATCCTCGGAAATGTGGACACCAAGGAATTTGAAGCTTGATACACGCTCCATTACAGATCCGTTGTTGTAGATGGGGACGTGAATGTGACTCCCGCCATGCCTGAAGTCCACAATGATCTCCTTTTGACCAGTACATGATGATCAAAGCAGTAATGTTTTACAGAGAAAGCAACCGAGTACAGCATTGGCTTATCAGTGGGTAAAAACAGTGTACAACAGTAATTATAACAATGATATGTACAACTATTAGGCCATAATGCAATATCATGCCCCACATATTACCGAACAGGCCTTTGAAGACCCCCATTTCGACCCTTTGGTGACCCCATGTAAATCCTGCCCTACTTAATGCTGCAGTCTCCTCGGCCAGAGAGGGATGTAATGTTAGTAGGCTCATTAGGGAAATAAGTGTAGCATTCTGCATCAATAATAGCACAGGTTCCCCCTTTCTCAGCTGGGATAAAATCTAAAGCCATACGATTCTGTAGGACTGTTTGCCAAATTGCAATAATTTCAGTGGATATTTTTGTTCCTTGGGCCTGTGTTTCTGTGAGGGCCCCTGCAGTATTGTGGCCAGCTCCTCAAGTGCTGTAGCCAAATTGATTATCTCTCGTGAATTCCTGGCTACTCCATAGAAGAGAAAAGTGATCATCCAAAGTTGTTCAGTCGTAGTTATTCCTCTCCGCTGCTGAGCACCTGCAAGTATGGCCAGGATGCATGTTTCCCAGTATAGGAACTTCTGTTTGAGAGATACCATCCCTCAAAACACTGACAGCCACAGTCATCTCTGACTGGACCACAGTTCCTCACCTCTCTTCCCCGGGTGTTATTTGAGAAAGCCCAGGCTGAGAGTTCCTCACTCTGGTTGAGCGGGATTTCTGACATTGTAATCGTAGTTTTACCATGCTGTGGAGTTTCAGCACAAACCCAGCAGACACCTAGTTCTACCTGTTTGGCATACGTGTGACAGAGAGACAGAAAGGTGTTAACATGGGGGCCCCCGGATGCTGGGGTGAGCCCTCTGAAAGACATAAACACAAATACCACTATCAACCAATACATCTTCCTTTAGTCCGAGAGAGTCCTTCTGCTCAGTTCCTTTAGTAACATGTTTGTAGTCTGTTCGATGTATCCACCGAGATTGCCCCTTCAGTTTCACAGCCGTGGGAGTGGTCAGTAACTCCTGATATGGTCCTCTCCACCGAGGTTCGAGTTTCCCTCGATCCCAGTTCTTAATCAGGACAAAATCCCCAGGTTCTCGGGTGAGATAGTAACTCCTCTCTGCGGGGTAGTTCTCTTCCTTGTAAGCCTGTCGTACCTGTGAATGTAATGCTTGGAAAATTTTGGTTAGTTTGCATGTATATTTCCCCATCTCTTCCCCTAGGGTATGCATATTGAATTTTGCTGGTAGACTTACTGGAAACAATGGTACCCAAGGTCTTGGTCCCCAGGGTGTCCTCATGGGCGGTCCATAAATGATTTCAGCTGGTGACAACCCTGTTTTCCCCTGTGGGGTAACCCTCATGTGGAACAGGGCTAACGGTAGAACCTTCAACCAAGTGAGTCCAGTCTCCACCGTTAGTTTGGCCAATTTACTCTTCAGAGTGCCATTGGCTCTTTCCACAATGCCAGTGGGCCGTGGGTTGTGTACACAGTAGAATTGTTGCTGGATAGCCAAGTTGTTACATGTTGTTACATGTCTCTTTATCTACTTTCACCACAAAGCATGGGCCATTGTCAGAGCTCAGTATCTCTCAGTTTCTCAGTACCTGGGAATTATTTCCCATAATAATACCTTCACAACAGTCATACCAGTATTATTGGTAGTTGGAATAGCTTCAATCCATCTACTAAACACATCTATAATAACTAAGGAGTATCTATAGCAATATACTCTAGGCAATACAATAAAATCAACTTGTAGACACGAGAAAGATTCACCTGTCAAGGGAGTCGTACCCGGTGTGCAGGGTACAGGTTACCGACCATTCCCTCCTTTTCCAGGTGTGTACAATTATGTATATAATCGACCAATATTGGTAAAAACTGTGTAGGAACACAAACCTGTCCCACTGGGGTGATCTGAAAACCTGGGTCGGGGTCTTTCCGACACCCCATCTGGGACCACAGTTTGAGCTCCTCCTCAGAGGCGTCCCCCTGAAAAGTACGTACCTCCCGCATGTCTGGCAAACCCGTTCTGCTTCAGTCACAGAGGGTTGCTTGACGGGAACCCGAGGGGACTACAACTACCGAGGATTGTGCTGCACTTTTCACTGTCTAATCTGCTAAAGCGTTGCCTTTAGTGACCCGGTCGGACATGTGACTGTGGGCCGCACATTTAATAATAGCCAGAACTCGAGGTAGCTGCAGAGCGGTGAGCACGAGGGGTGATTGATAAGTTCTTGGCCTAAGGTAGGAGAAGTCAATTTTAGAAAACCTCACATATTTATTTTTCAACATAGCCCGGTCCTACATTTACACACTTAGTCCAGCGGTCGTGCTGCATACGGATCTTGGACCTCCAGAAAGTGTCCACAGCAGGGGTGATTGATAAATTTGTAGCCTAAGGTAGAAGGAGATGAGTTATACAGCTCTCGTTAATTAAGATGTTCACCTTTAATATTAGTTCCTGTTGGGGTTGATATGGTTTGGAAAACCGGGTCCCAATAATATGTCAAAGCTTGTTGCATTTGATTTTGGTCATTGTCAGGCCAATCCTTATTATTAGTTTTAATCATGTTGGCTAATTTAATTGGTCAGCATTCTTAATTACTTAGATAAGAGAGTTCACTAAATCAAGGTTTTAATTACAGATTGATAAATTGTCCAGTCCTTATCAGGTATTCCCTTTGCAAGGCCCTGATTTAATTACAGAGAGATGTTCATTCCTGTCCTTATCGGCGAGTCCTCCTCTCTTTACTCAAATGAGGATACAATGTATAATATTATCAGCTAAAGAGGGTGCAAGGTATAATGTTATCAGCTCTCAGTGCATCTCTCTGCAAGCCGCAGAGAACCAGTAATGAGCCTGTCTTAGCTAACCGCAGAAGACAGAGTTTACTTGTTCAAAAATTCCTATACAGTCCCAGTTATCCTTGCAGCCAGAGGTTACATAGGATCAAAATGATTTTTTTAATATCCTCAATTCCTCAGGAGGGTTCAGGGGAAATATTTATGTACAATACAGAAACTGGTGTTACCTGTGTATATTGTGGCCATGCAAAAGTTGCTGGAGAATTTACAAGTGGGAAGAAGTGGAGTGATATTTGGAAATCTGACTTTTTGAAGCGTAATTCAGCAAGCAAACCAAATATGGACAATGTGCAAAAGCTCTGGTGAGAAAATCCTTCATTACCCGTTACAGGCCTGTTACATAGGTTGTGTGAGAATGCAGATGGGACTCGATCAAACCCAGAGGAAATCAAAGTTCTTATTGACAATGATTTGATAGCTGTTAAAATGAATACCACTCTATATAAAATTCACTGTGCACACTGGGTAAAAAAAAGCACAATACAAGATTTATGTGCACACTGGTCATTGCAAATTAGGGAGGACATTGGTGGGAAGGTGGGGAGACCTCCAGTGTCCCTGATGCCCTCACCTACAAGATGTGCATCCAGCTGCAGCTTGTAACCCTGCACTTTAAGGAGTTGGAACTTGAAACGGATGAATTCCGGATCATCCAGGAGCTGGAGGGGGTGATAGATATGACATGAAGAGAGGTGAGTTACACCTGAAGTGCAGGACACAGGAAACTTGGTGAGAGTCGGGAAGGGGAATGAGGTTAAATAGCCATCGCAGAGTACTCTTGTGGCCATCCCACGCAACAACAGGTGGATCCACTTTAGAAACTGTTGGGGGGATTTACCTGGCAGAGGAAAGTCAAAGGGGTGATAGGGGATTCGTTTGTTAGGGGAACAGAACAAGAGGGGACTAATATCCCAGTGGTAAGGCTTGCTAGTGCTAGTGTGGGGGGAGGGGGTGATGTGGTTAAAATAAGTTGTTGGGGGAATGGGAGCCAGAATGACAGAACAGATAGTGGAGAGGGTGAATTGAATTGAATTGACTTTTATTACATACATCCTTCATATACATGAGGAGTAGAAATCTTTATGTTATGTCTCCAGCTAAATCAGCAATGTGTAATTTATAGTAAATTATAATAAATAATTTGTACATAGGTCAGTCAATATAACATAGTTATGCAATTGTATCAGCATGAATTAATCAGTCTGATGGCCTGGTGGAAGATGATGTCCCGGAGCCTGTTGGTCCTTTTGCTGTGGTACCGTTTCCTGGATGGTAGCCGCAGGAACATCCAATGGTTGTGATTTGTGGTTGTGAATTGGGTCCCCAATATCCTTTGGGCTCTTTTTGCACACCTTTCTCTGTAAATGTCCTGAATAGTGGGAAGTTCACATCTACAGATGCGCTGGGCTGTCTGCACCACTCTCTGCAGGTTCCTGTGATTAAGGGAAGTACAGTTCCCATACCAGGCAGTGATGCAGCCAGTCAGGATGTTCTCAATTCTGTTCCTGTAGAAAGTTCTTAGGATTTGGGGCACCATCCCAGCCTTCTTCAACCGTCTGAGGTGAAGGAGGTGCTGTTGTGCTCTTTTCGCAACACAGCCGGTATGAACAGACCGTGTGAGATCCTCAGTGATGTTTATGCCGAGGAACTTAAAGCTGTTCACCCTCTCAACCCCAGATCCATTGATGTCAATAGGGGTTAGCCTGTCTCCATTCCATCAGTCATCCACAATCAGCTTTGTTTTTGTGACAATGAGGGAGAGTTTGTCCTCTTGACACCAGTCAGATGTTGTTCAGACCTCAGATAGAGTCAGCAATCAAATGGTTGAGCATGGTGTGATGAATGTAGTGAGCTGTGTATATCACAATGCAAGAAGCATCATAGGAAAGCCAGATGAGCTCAGGACAGGGAATTATGATATTGTAGCCATTATTGGGAATTGGTTGCAACCAACAGTCTGAGGGATTTAGAGGAACAAATTTGTAGAGAGATCGCAGACCATGCCAAGAAACAAAGATTGATTCAGTGAGTGATTTTAACTTTCCATATATTGACTGGGACCTCCATACTGTAAAAGGACTAGATGGGGTAGAGTTTGTCAAATGTGCCCTTAATCAGTACGTAGAATTCCTGACGTAGAAGTGTGCAATGAGCTGATGATCCAGGGCTGGTGACAGAAATTAGTGATCATAATGCCATAAGATTCAAAGTAAATATGGGAAAAGATAGGTCTGGACCGCGGGTTGAGATTCTAAATTGGAGAAAGGTCAATCTTGATGGTATCAGACAGGATCTGGCAAGTGTGGTTTGGGACAGGCGTTTTCTGACAAAGGAGTACTTGGTAAGTGGGAGGCCTTCAGAAGTGAAATTCTGAGGGTGTAGAGTTTGTACGTGCCTGCCAAAATAAAAGTTGAAAGGTAACTGGTGCAGGGAACCTCGGTTTTCAAGAGATATTGAGGCCCGGGATATTTTGTTCCTCCAAATGCCTCAGACTGTTGGGTGCTACCAAGACTCATTAATGACTACAATATCATAATTCCACCCCCAAGCTCATCCGACTTTTTTTTTGTTGTCTTCTGTTGGTTTCTGAAAGCTTCCCAATAGTTTTTGCTCTTCTGTTTGCCCTCTCTTTGGCTTTTATGTTGGCTTTGGCTTCTCATTTCATCCACAGTTGTGTCCTCCTGCGTTTCCAATGCTTCCACTTCTTTGGGATGTATCGATCACTCAGCTCCTGAATTGCTCCCAGAAACTCCAGCCATTGCTGCTCCATTGTCACTCCTACCTATTCCCTTCCAAACAAGTTTGACCAGCCTCTCTGTCATAGTAACATGGAGAGGTTCAGTGCAGAAACAGGCTATTTGGCCCATCTAGTCAATGACGAAAAATCATTTAATCTGTCTAATGCAACTACCAGCACTGGGACCATCGCTCTCCATACCCAAACCATCAAGGCTCCCATCCAAACTTCTTTAAATGGTGAAACCGAGCTCATATTCACCACGTGCTGGCATCTTATTCCACACGCTCACGACCATTTCAGTAAAGAGCTTTTCCAAATGTTCCCGTTAAATTTTCACCTTCCCCACTTACCCATGACCTCTGGTTGTCATCCCACCCAGCCTCAGTGGAAAAAGCTGCTAGCATTTACCTTATCTATACCCTCATAATTTTGTATATTTCTAACAAATCCTCAAAGCAGTGTATAATTTCCTTGTTCATGTTTAGAGCCTTTCTTAGATGTATAAGATGATGAGGGACATTGATTGTGTGGATAGCCAGAGGTTTATTCCCAGGGCTAAATGGCTAACACGAGGGGACATAGTTTTAAGGTGCTTGTAAATAGATAACGAGCGGATGACAGGGGTAGGTTTTTCACACAGAGAATGGTGGAATGCACTGCCGGCTATTCGTGTTTCAGTTACTGTGGGACCAGGAACCCATGGAATTCAATGGGAACAGGGAATAATACCAATGGAGAGAGTCAAACTGAGCCAGGTCACAGATTGGAGATGACAGAAATGCCCCATTCTCATAGAGACAGGAAGAGCATCAGAGAGTTTGATGGTCATTCCAGATACCAGCACTGTGCCCAGTTAGAAGATGACTTCTGTCTCCAACTAGGGTTGAATTTCGCTGAAACAGAGTGATGCCAGACCAACCGTGACAACTCGTGATCTCATCTGAAATGTTGTCCTTCACCCATTGATGGATTTTGTAAATCTTTTTACAGGTTAAAAATGACAAGGAATTTGTCTATGGGAACCTCGAACACAATACGCTGGTTTTGCTGTCTCTGTCCAGAAATTTAAGAAGTGGAGCAAGGGATTCAATCAACTATCCTTCCTGCTCAGACTGTGGGGAGGGATTCACTTGGTCATCTGACCGACTGGCACGCTCGTCATTTTACACAGGAGAGAGGCCATTCACCTGCTTAGACTGTGGGAAGGGATTCACTCTGTCATCTGACCTAATGGCACACCAGCGAGTTCACACCGGGGAGCGGCAGTTCACCTGCTCGGACTGTGGGAAAGGATTCACTTCGTCATCTCAACTGAAGGTACATCAGCGAGTTCACACTGGAGAGAGGCCGTACACCTGCACAGACTGTGGGAAGGGATTCACTCGGTCATCTAACCTAATGGCTCACCAGCGAGTTCACACCGGGGAGAGGCCGTTCACCTGCTCAGACTGTGGGAAGGGATTCACTTCGTCATCTCAACTGAAGGTACATCAGCGAGTTCACACTGGGGAGAGGCCGTTCACTTGTTCAGTGTGTGGGAAGGAATTCACTCAGTCATCTCAACTGAAGGTACATCAGCAAGTTCACACTGGAGAGAGGCCGTTCACCTGCTCAGACTGTGGGAAGGGATTCACTCAGGCATCTCACCTACTGAGACACCAGTCAGTTCACACTGGAGAGTGGCCATTCACCTGCACAGACTGTGGGAAGGGATTCACTCAGTCATCCCCCCTAATGGCTCACCAGCGAGTTCACACTGGGGAGAGGCCGTTCACCTGCTCAGACTGTGGGAAGGGATTCACTTGGTCATCTGACCTAATGGCTCACCAGCGAGTTCACACAAGGGAGAGGCCGTTCACCTGCTCGGAATGTGGGAAGGGATTCACTACATCATCTCAACTGAAGGTACATCAGCGAGTTCACACTGGGGAGAGACCATTCACCTGCTCAGACTGTGGGAAGGGATTTACTTTGTCATCGAATTTGAAGGCGCATCAGAGAGTTTACAATGGAGAGAGGCCATTCACCTGCTCAGATTGTGGGAAGGGATTCACTTCGTCATCTCAGTTACTGAGACACCAGTCAGTTCAC
This sequence comes from Mobula birostris, assembly GCF_030028105.1. Taxonomy (NCBI): domain Eukaryota; kingdom Metazoa; phylum Chordata; class Chondrichthyes; order Myliobatiformes; family Myliobatidae; genus Mobula; species Mobula birostris. The sequence continues at coordinate 14,708,543 of NC_092382.1, forward strand.
ACTGGAGAGTGGCTGTTCACCTGCTCGGACTGTGGGAAGGGATTCACTTCGTCATCTCAACTGAAGATACATCAGCGAGTTCACACTGGGGAGAGGCCATTCACCTGCTCAGACTGTGGGAAGGGATTCACTTCGTCATCTCAGTTACTGAGACACCAGTCAGTTCACACTGGTGAGAGGCCGTTCTCCTGCTCAAACTGTGGGAAGGGATTCATTCTGTCATCACAACTAAAGGTACATCAGCGAGTTCACACTGGGGAGAGGCCTTTCACCTGCTCAGACTGTGGGAAGGGATTCACTTCATCATCTCAGTTACTGAGACACCAGTCAGTTCACACTGGTGAGAGGCCGTTCACCTGCTCAGACTGTGGGAAAGGATTCACTTCGTCATCTCAACTTAAGGTACATCAGCGAGTTCACACTGGGGAAAGACCATTCACCTGCTCAGAGTGTGGGAAAGGATTCACTCAGTTAATCCACCTACAGAGACACCAGCAAGCTCACACTGGGTAGAGGCTGTTCACCTGCTTTGGTTGTGGGAAGGGATTCACTCGGTCATCTCAACTACAGAGATACCAGCAAGCTCACACTGGGTAGAGGCCGTTCACCTGCTCAGACTGTGGGAAGGGATTCACTCGGTCATCTCAACTACAGAGACATCAGTGTGTTCACACTGGGGAGAGGCAGATCTCCTGCTCGGACTTTGGGAAGAGAATCTCTCAGCCAAATCAATCAGGTTTGCATCATTGAGTTCACACTGGGGAAACCCGTTCAACCGCTGTGAATGTGGGAAGCGATTCACTCAGTCATCTAACCTTGTAACTCTCACTTCGACTAGCAGTTTAATGTGGGGGTCGATAGCTCCCGGCCCGGCCAATCTTAAGAAATCTCGTTTGGGTGGATGCTGCACGATGTGTCCCCTGTTACAAATCAGTACCCCAAAATAACAAGCAGTACACAATATGTGATTAAATAATTGAGAATTATAATTCTTATTTTGACTACAGGGTTAGTAAAGAAAACAAAATAAAGAAAAAGGGCCCACTCTCTCCATTCACGTCTTCTCATCCCTCCTTGGCAAAAGACCATGAAAATCTCTCTTCCAGACTCTCAAGAAAGAACATTTCTCCCATTGGATAGCCCCGTACTCCAAAACCCTGTTATCTCTAGTCATAACCTAAATGTTACTGCTACAGAGAAACCACTACCTCAGCAGTGAACCATTGCAGAGAGGCCATTACATTAGCAGTGAAACCTTACAGCATGTTACACTTGTGACATACTGCCAGGTTCATACTGGGGAGAAAGTTTCAATAAGCTGCATGCTGGATATTTGTCCATCACTGTTGCTGAATGCAATTTCGAGAGTGACTGTCGGTGCTGAACTCTGCAATTATTGCTGCTGCTCACCACACCCAGTCTGCACCCTGGTCACTGGGCATGGGAGGAGTTTCTTCTGCTACATATTCACCTTTAATGGGACTGGAGTTTAACATTCTGCATCTGTGACAAATTAATCAGTTCTATTTTAAACTCTGTCTTTGGTACTTAGCGTGTTTATAACACAACCAGTGTACTCAGGCCTGCTGGACCCAGCCAGTGATTCAGTTCCACGACAGCCCTTTTGAATCCTCCCCTGTTGTTCATCTCTCACTCTCCCTGTGGGATGGGCCCCAGTCACCACTGTGTGGGTGAAGAGGTTTCCCTTGAATTTTCTGCAGACTGAAGAAGTTGAGCTGACTGCAGTTCTGTCTGAGATGTTCTTCACCCCTCAAATCTCTGGACTGAGAAAGAATGACATTGGGAGTTAATCTCCTTATTCAGGGCTCATTTCCACATTATGGGCCATTTTCGCTGCTTCTACAGTGTTGTTGAAAACACTACTCTCCTCTAAAGACTGAAAGCAGAATGGGAAACCATTAGTTGGATGTTCAATGGACTCAGGGTCAGAAACCAGAGGTTGGTCCGCACAGGGCAGAGTTTGGGGCTCTGGACGATGGTCGGTATAAGAATGTATGATGAGGAGAAGGGAATCAGCAGCGGGATGTGGCAACGAATGACAGAGTGGCAACATTTGGAAGCTGATTGACAGAGAAAATCTTTCCATTGTCTGACTGATGATACAAACAATGCCTGTGGTGAGGTGCTCCACTGGTCGAGGAACATGTGTGTTTGGAATGGTTTTATCTATTGAGGGAGTTGTTCCTGCTTGTTTATCCTGTAATATTATATCTGGATGGTTATTGATTGTCCTGTTAGTAGTAATGTAGTGATTATTATATAATTTGTAAGATTTTGACTCTGAAACTGAATCAGGCGTGAATCTATGGTGCCTCAATGAAATTATGGTGGTCATTCATGAGATTATATTTTGAAGTAAGATTTTGGTGAATGATATTTGCCACTTGATTGTACCTGTGTAAGTAATCAGATTGAGTTAAACTGCTGCAGGATCCTGGAATGTGTTGGATGGTGTCTGGTTTCTCTTGGCATTTTCTGCACTTGCTGCATTGTTGGTTTGTATTTCATATATTTTCATTTGTTTGTTTCCTTTTGTTACCCACCTTGTCCCGTATTTCTGCAAGGAACCCCTCTGTTTCTGGGAAGAGGTCTCCAACTCTCAGTCAGGTGCTCGATGCTTCCTTGTCAACATCTCATCTGCTCAGATCGTTGGGATGTCTCCCATGGAGGGTCGTACTCATTCCACTGGTTAATGTTTTCTTCCATAGTGATTATTCATTTTTCTGAGTTGGCCTCTCATTTAAGTTTCTGGTCTGTATTACTTATCACAATTGCATATACACACCTGGAGTGCTGAATTGTGTTCATTTTTGATGAAAATATTTACTTTCAAGTTGTATCTGACTGTTGTGTGATTTCTTTTTCATGTGTGTTATTTCTCTTCCTCATTCTGTCCAATCTAAGTGGGTTTGAGTGTAAATAGCCTTTTCTAAAGTTATCATTTCAGTTCTTAGTTATCTTTGTAAATTTTGCTGATTGAAATGGGACCAAGATATTTTTATTTTAAAAAAAAGTCAATGTCGGTATTGATGAAAGTGTTTATTGCCTTTGTTGTATTTGTTAACAATTGATCTCTGTTTGGCAGGTTTTTTTTAAGCCTTGAACTAAATTTTGACAAAGGTTTTCCCTATTTCACACTACTTTTTATTTTCTTTGCTTGTTGATATTCCAGATAGGTGGGTATCAAGAGTCCCGATGAAGGGTCTTGGCCCGAAATGTTGATTCCCATCCATAGATGCTGCCTGACATGCTGAGCTCCTCCAGCACTTTGTGTGTAGTTCTCTAGATTCCTAGCATCTGCAGGTCCTCTTGTTTCCCAGATACTTGTATGTTTGTTGAAAGAACAATCTAATAGTGGGGTTGTGTGGCTCTGTTGGTAAAATATTAATTAAAATCATTAGAAAGAGGTGGCATTGGGTTGGAAGGTGTAGAATCTGTGGGTAGAATTAAGGAACAGCAAATGTGAAAACAAAGATCCCTGATGGGAATTGTATAGAGACCTCCAATCAGTTGTAAGTATGTGGTCCACAAATGACAATGGGAGATTAAAAATGCGTGCCAAAAGGGCAATGTTACAATAGTCATGGAGGATTGTCATGCAGGTGATAAGGAAAATTAAGTGTGTTGTTCTCAAGAGGAGGAATTCCTAGAATGCCTACAAGATGCTTTTTTAGAGCAGCTCGTGGTTGAGCCCACTTGGGGATCAGCTATTCTGGATTGGGTGTTGTAATGAACTGGAATTAATTAGGTCACTTACGTTCAAAGAACCCTTAGGGGCAAGTGACTAAATATGATCAAATTCACCCTGACATTAGAGAAGGAGAAGCTCAAGTCAGATGTGGAATAAATGTGAGGCTGCTTAACAAGATCACAGCTCATGGAATTACAGGAAAGATACTTGTATGGGTTGAAGATTGGCTGACTGACGGGAGAAAGAGTCAGAATAATGTGGGCAATTCTGTTTTGCTGTCAGTAACTAATGGTGTTCCGTAGGGGGCAGTATTGAGACCACATGTTTTCATATTAAATCTGAATGATATGGATGACAGAATTGATACCTTGGTGATGAACTTTGCAGTTGATACAAAGATAGGTACGGGACAGGTAGTTTAGAGCAGAGCCGGAGTCTGCAGAAGGACTTTGATAGGTTTGGAGAACAGACAATGAAGTAGCAGATGAAATACAGTGTATGCAAGTGTACGGTCATGTACAATTGGTAGAAAGAATAAAGACAGAGAGAAAAAAAATAAATGGGAGAAAATACAAAAATCAGAAATAGGTACTTGGGAGTCCGTGAGCAGGAGCCCCTGAAGGTTTGCTTGCAGATTGAGTTGATTAAGGATGAAAACGGTAATGTTAGCATATAAGAGCAAGGATGTGACACTGTAGCTTTATAACACATCGGTCAGATTGCTGTTGGTGTATTGTGACCAGTTTCCGACCCCTTATCTGAGAAAAAGATGTGCTCGTATTGGAGCGCGTCCGGAGAAGGTTCACAAGAATGATTCCAGGAATGACAGGGTTAACGTATGAGGAGCGTTAGACGGCTTTGACCCTGTACTCACTGGTCCAGAAGAAAGAGAGGGGATCTCATTGAAACCTATCAAATATTGAAAGGCCTGGACAGAGTGGCTATGAAGAAGATGCACCCTACGCTGTGTGGGTCTGGGACCAGAGGCCACGGCCTCAATGTATAGAGCATCCACTGACAGCAGAGATGAGGAGGAATTTCTGTAGTCAGGGAGTGGTAAATCTTTGGAATTCATTGCCACAGATGGAGCAGAGGCCAAGTCACTGAGTGTGTTTTCAATGGATGTTCACGGATTAAGGGGAGAAGGCAGGAGAATGGGGTTGAGAGAGATAATCAATTGGACACAAAGGAATGGTGGAACAGACTCGATTGGCTGAGCAGCCTCTGTCTCATATCTCGTGGCTCATGTTCTGAAGAAGAGGCTAGTGAGGTTGCATTAGGGTTAGGGTATTGTTACGGTATCCGTGCCTGGATTATTGTATCCAGTTTTGGTCATTCTGCTGTAGGAGAGAGGACATCAAGCAGGAATAAGTGCGGAGGAGATTTATGAGAATGTTGCCGGTACTCGAGGGACTGAGTTCTGGAGAGAGGCTGGGCAGGTTGGGACTTCACACCTTGAAGTGCAGGAGATTGAGGCTGACATGATGCAGGTGTTCCAAACCCTGAGGGTACAGAAATGGGGAACGTGAGCAGATGAGTGAACTCGGCCTTTTCTCCTTGGAGCGACGGAGGATGAGAGGTGACCTGATAGAGGTGTATAAGTTGATGAGAGGTATTGATCGTGTGGATAGTCAGAGGTTTTTTTCCCAGGGCTGAAATGGCTGCTACAAGAGGGCACAGGTTTAAGGTGCTGGGGAGTAGGTACAGAGGAGATGTCAGGGGTAAGTTTTTTTTTAACGCAAAGATTGGTGAGTGTGTGGAATGTGCTGCCGGCAACGGTGGTGGAAGCAGACACGATATGGTATTTTAAGAGACCTTTGGATAGGTACATGGATCTTAGAAAAATAGAGAGCTATGGGTAAGCCTAGTAATTTCTTAGGTAGGGACATGCTCGGCACAACTTTGTGGGCCAAAGTGCCTGTATTGTGATGTAGGTTTTCGATGGTTTTTTTTCCCTTTTTCCCCACTTTTGTGGAATCAACAACCAGTGGGCACCACTTTAAGGTGAGAGAGGATCGATTTAATAGGGATCGCAGGGGAAAGTTATTAATCCACTCTCCCTTCCGGTTTCACTAACACGATGAGTCCACTCTCAGGTTAAAGGAGCAACAACACATACTACATCTGGGTAGTTTACAACTCGATGGCATGAACATCGATATCTTTAACTTCCACCTCCACCTTTTCCTTTCATCAATCTACACGCCCGTCTCCTCCATTCTGTCTCCCAACTTCTCTCTTCACTGCGGATCGTCTCCCTCTGGTTCCGCTTTTACTTCCTTTTCTCCCCATGGTCCGCTCTCTGATCCTATCAGATTCCTTCTTTTCAGCCCTTTGCATTTTCCAGCTTCCACCTCACAGCGTCTCACTTCATCTCCCACCTCCCCCACCCACTCACCTTCACTCTTACCTGACTTCACCTATTATCTACCAGCTTGGACTCTTTCCACTCCCTGCACCATCTTATTCCGGCTTCTCCCCACTTCCAGTCCTGATGAAGGGTCTCAGCAGGAAATCTCTGTTTTGATTTATCCCCCTCTGTAGAAGCTACCTGACCACCTGACTTCCTCCAACATTTTGTGTATGTGACTTTGCATCTCCAATATCTGCAGAATCCCATTGGGACAGAGTGCAGAATGCAGAGACTACATCGGGTCTCACTAATGTCGAGGAGGCCACACCTGGAAAACTGGAAACAGGAGATGACCCCAACAGTGATGATGTTGAAAAGTTGCCTCATGTGGAAGGACTGTTTGGGGCCCTGACTGGTGGTGGGGAGGGTGGTTTGGGGCAGGTCTGGCACTTCACCCACTTGCAGAGTTGGCTTCCAGCCCCCTACACCCCTCCATATCACTGCAAACCTCTCCCTCTTGTGGACAACACTGCCACTTGGTGGTGATTTGCCACAATAACAGGAGCCCCTGATTTGTGGACTCCATTGTCACCGGGTGACGCTCTGCCGCAGGAACACTGAGAGACAGAAATGTGACGCTGCAGTCTGCTGAAATGTTTGTTCAAGATTCAAGGTAGTTTAATTCCATTTCCAGCAGACAAATATGAATGGGATCAAAATAATTATTACTCCGGCTTCAATGCAGCACAAAAACACAATAGTAAAAACATATATCCACAGCTTGTAAACTGTGCACGGATTGATTGTATGTCCATAAAGTGACGCTCGGTATAGTCAAGTCAAGTCACTTTTTATTGTGATTTCGATCATAAACTGCTGTGCACAGTAAAAACAACATACCTCCAGGACCATGGTGCTACATGAAACAACACAAAACTACACTAGGCTAAGTGACACAACGCAAAGCTACACTAGACTACGTAAAATAACACAAAAACTACACTTGACTACAGACCTACACAGGACTGCATGAGGTGCACAAAACAGTGCAGGGCACTACAATAAATAATAAACAAGAAAATAGGCACAGTAGAGGACAAATTACAATATAATAATAAATGATAAAATAATAAATAAAAGTATGCCTGCATATAAGATGACAGACAGGAAATGATAAAGTCGAGGTGTTTGGTGGTGTGGAAGGGTGGGTTGGTGGGTAGAGATATTTATCAGCCTTACTGCTTGGGGAAAGTAGCTGTCCCAGAGGCTGGTAGTCCTGGTGAGGATGCTGCGTAGTCTACCCAGATGGGAGTGGGACAAACAGTCCATGAGTGGGATGGGTGGAGGTTGATTATGAAAATCAGGTTGGTGTTTGATCTCAAGAGAGGGAATTTGGAAAATACCAATGAGATGCCTTTTTGAACAGCTTGTAATTGTGCCCATGAGGGAAAAGTTAATTTTGGATTGGGTGTTGTGTAATGAACCAGGTTTGATTACGAAGCTTATGGTAAAGGAAACGTGGACTTGGTGATCATAACATGTTAGAATTCACTCTGCACTTTGAGAGGGGAAAGGTACAAGAAGATGCATCATTATTAGTGGAGTGAGGGGAACTACGAAGGCATGGGAGAAGAGCTCACCAAAGTTGATTGCAAAGGGACACTAGCATGGATGATGGCAGAATAGTAATGGCTGTTTTCCTGCCTGTCCAGCCTCAACCTGCCTCTGCCTTTCCACAGCCTCCATCTTTAATTTTTCTAACTTGTACGGGAGCCTAAGCTCACTTGGTTTACTTCCAGGAAACACCTCCAACTCCTCCACTTTAAACACACCCTCAGATACATAATGTTCAGCTATTATCCTCTGCATCTGTGACCTCCTCATTGTCGATTTCACCTTAGCAAGTTTTAACCTTTTAGCAATACTCAACAACTCAATCCTTCTGGTGTCCTCTAACGCCTCAGAGGCTGGTGCTTCCAGAAATCTATCAACATCCATTCCTGCTGATTTTCCACACACAAATAAATCAAAAGGGATTTCTCCAATGAAATCGATAATTAATCAATACGCCCTCAAATCTGTTCATATCCCGGATGCAAGCCCAAATTTTGTTATGAACCGTAACGCTTTAGAAATGAGCCAGACGCAATAGACTACCCTTAGAGTCTGTTTTTGATGTTACATCCACTACCTTTATTCGTATCTACTAACAATATAGTAATTAGCAAGATAAACAAAAGTTAACAGTGTTATGTGTACTTGTGTGTAAATATAACTCCCAAACTATTGAGCTCAGGGGAAACAAGGCTTGGAGTCTTGAGATGGTGAACTATGAAAGTTCAGTTCAACCACAGAATAGGTGATGAGAGAGAGATATTTGTAGTGCAGGGTAAATGTCAAGAGAAGGCAATTCTGTCGAATTCCACAGTGGTAAAACGAAAGAACAGTCGCTGTAGATTTTATCCATCGTCGTTCCAAATCCACATACAAATTATCACCGAAAGTGACTTGTCACAAGGGGTATCGTCTTCAAGTGAATTCCCACACCACACCCAGGCAAGGGTTAACACATAAGTGGTCTTCACAGGATACCCCAAATCAGATCCACTCGTATGGATCAAATGAGGTGACAACCTCACATTTGATGTTCGCTGAATCGATAATTAACCCACCCTTGTGGGCATAGGAAAGTTCTCTACAGTGACCCTTGGCCACCAGTTCCCTTGTTTTGATCCTTCCATTTTTCCTCCTTCATCTCAGTCTGACTCTGAGTGTCTGTGTCCTCGGTTAAAACTAAACAAGCTGTGAGTGATGTAAACAAGCTGCAAGTCAGACTGATTTCCATTCTTAATCTCTCTCCCTCTCTCTCTCTCTCTCTCAAAATGACAGTCCACAGGAAACGAAATCTAGGGATTCATAACAATGGCCACTCCCCAGTGTGAACTGACTGGTGTGCCAGTAGCTTGGATGACTGAATGAATCCTTTCCCACGTTCTGAGCTGGTGAATGGCTTCTCCCCAGTGTGAACTCGCTGATGTCTCTGTAGGTTGGATGACTGAGTGAATCTCTTCCCACAGACTGAGCAGGTGAACGGTTTTTCCCCAGTGTGAACTCGCAGATGTGTCAGTAGGGTGGACGATTGAGTGAATCCTTTCCCACATTCTGAGCAGGTAAACGGCCACTCCCCAGTGTGAACTGACTGGTGTGCCAGTAGTTGGGATGACCGAGTGAATACATTCCCACATTCTGAGCAGGTGAATGGCTTCTCCCCAGTGTGAACTCGCTGATGACTCTGTAGGGTGGATGAATCAGTGAATCTCTTCCCACAGACTGAGCAGGTGAACGGCTTCTCCCCTGTGTGAACTAATTGGTGTCTCTGTAGGTTGGATGAATCAGTGAATCTCTTCCCACAGACTGAGCAGGTGAACGGCTTCTCCCCAGTGTGAACTCGCTGATGTCTCTGCAGGGCGGATAACTGAGTGAATCCCTTCCCACATTCTGAGCAGGTGAATGGCTTCTCCCCAGTGTGAACTCGCTGATGAATCTGTAGTTTGGATAACTGAGTGAATCCCTTCCCACATTCTGAACAGGTGAACGGCTTCTCCCCAGTGTGAACTCGCTGATGACTCTGTACGGTGGATGAATCAGTGAATCTCTTCCCACAGACTGAGCAGGTGAACGGCTTCTCCCCAGTGTGAACTCGCTGATGTCTCTGTAGGTTGGATGAATCAGTGAATCTCTTCCCACAGACTGAGCAGGTGAATGGCTTCTCCCCAGTGTGAACTCGCTGATGACTCTGTAGTGTGGATAACCAAGTGAATCTCTTCCCACAGACTGAGCACGTGAACGGCTTCTCCCCAGTGTGAACTCGCTGATGTGCCATTAGGTTGGATGACTCAGTGAATTCCTTCCCACAGTCTGAGCAGGTGAACGGCCGCTCGCCAGTGTAAACACGCTGGTGAGCCATTGTGTCAGATGACTGAGTGAATCCCTTCCCACAAATTCAGCAGATGCTGGTGTGTCGACAGGTGGGAAGACCGACTGAATCCTTCCTCACACACAGAATAGATGAATGGCCTTGTCCAGTGTGAACTTGCTGATGTAACTTCAGTTGTGATGACCGAGTAAATCCATTCCCACTGTCCGAGCACGTGATCGGCCTCTCCCCTGTGTAAAATAATGGGTGTACCAATTGGTCAAATGAACGAGTGAATCCCTCCCCACCTTCTGAGCAGGAAGGATGGCTGATTGAATCCCTTGCTCCTTTTCTTAAATGTCTAGACAGAGACAGCAAAACTGGCGAGTCGTGTTTGAGATTCCTGGGGACAAATTCCTTCTCATTTTTAATCTGTAAAAAGAATAACAAAATCCATTAGTGTGTGTAGGACAACATTTCAGATGAGATTACTTGAGTTGCCAAGGTTTGATCTGGTATCACACTGTAACAGTGAGATTCAACCCAAGATGGACAGAGAAATCATCTTCTGCATGGGCACAGTGCTGGTATCTGGAATGGCCATCAATTCCCTGATGCTCTTCCTGTCTCTATAAGAATGGAGCATTTCTGCCATCTCCAATCTGTGACTTGGCTCAGTCTGACTCTCTCCATTGGTATTATTCCCTGCTCCTGCTGAGCAGCATGGGTGCCTGGCCCCACAGTAACTGAAACAGTATCACACAAATAGTCTTCCTTGACATGCATTTGGGATTTTCTTTTACGTATGATTAACTTAAAGTGCCACAGTGTTAACGCCATATAAAAAAATTCCTGCTGAGATGAATGGTTGGTCTGCACAGCTGTGAAAAGGACTTAAAGTGAATTTTTGTATTATTTCAGGTTCTTGGGCCATCTGGTTTGTGCTGAACTATTTAAACTGCCCACTCCCATACCCCTACCATCCAGGCACCTACTCAAACCTCTTAAATGTTGAAATCGTGCTTGCATGCACCACTTGTGCTCTTTGCTCATTCCACACCCGGATGATCGTCGGTGTGAAGAAGTTTCCCCTCATGTTCCCCTTAACGTTTTACCTTTCCCCCTTAACCCATGGCCTCTGGTTGTAGTCCCACACCATCTCAGTGGTAAAATCCCTATCTATGTCCCTCATAATAGTGGTATACCCCAATCAAATCTCCCCTCAATCTTTTATGTTCCAAGGAATAAAGTCCTGACCTGTTCGATCTTTCCTTATAACTCAAGTCCTACAGACCTGGCAACATCCTTGTGAATTTTCTCTGAACCTCTTTCACATCTTTCCTGTAGGTTGGTAACCAAAACCGCACACAATACTCCAAATTAGGCTTCACCAGTGCCTTCTACAAGTCAACATAACATCCGTCTATTGTTGTCAGTACTCTAGTTCATGAAGGCCAATGGGCTGAAATCTTTCTTTCTGTCTCTATCTAACTGTGATACCACTTTCAGTGAATTAAAGACTTGTATTCCCAGGACCCTTTCTTACTACAATACTCCTCCATGCCTGACCAGTCACTGTGAAAGACCTCCCTTGGTAGGTCATACCAAAGTGCAACACCTCACACTTGTCTGCATTAAATTACATTTTCCATTTCCCAAACCATTTTCCCAGCTGGTCCAGATCATACTGCAAACCATGATACTCTTCCTCGCTGACGACTACACCACCAATCTTGGTGTCAGCTACAAATTTTCTGATCCAGTTAACCACCCTATCATCCAGATTACTGATATAGATGACAAACAATAACAGATACAGCACTGATCCCTGTGGCACACCGCTAGTCACAGGATGCGGTCAAGAGGCAGCCATCTGCTACCACACACTGGCTTCTCCCAAAGACAGTGTCTCATCCAATTTACTATCTCATCTTGAGTGCTGAGTGACTGAACCTTCTTGATCCACCTCCCATATTCCACCTCTGTAATCTGTACAGGGTCTAGGAATTTGATGCTGCTTTGCCTCACTTCTATAGACTCTGCGTTCATCTCCTGAGCAAAAAATATCTCCCACATCTATTTTGTCTCCTCATATGGATTACCATTCTGATCTTGCAGAGGATTAATTTTTTCCCTTGCAATCTTTTCACTCTTAACATATCTGCAGAATCCATGAGGATTCTCCTTCATCTTGCCTGCTGGGGTAACCTCATGCCTTCTTTGTCTTTCATAAGTGTTCACTTGAATTTCCTGTATCTCACAAGTACCCCATTTGTTCCAATCTGCCTGTACCAGGTATGCACCTCCTTTTTATTGATCTGGGAGATGAAAGCCAAAGGGGTGATAGAGCTGCTATGGGAGGTGGTGGTGGGGGAGGGTCAAACTGAAGTTGCAGGGGGAATGGGAGCCTGAATAACAGAACAGATAGTGCAGGGTTTGCGGAGACAGTTGTTGTTCAGTCCTCAGACAAAGTCAGGAATGAAAAAGTTGAGCATGGTGCAGTGAATATGCTGAGCCCTGTATATTTCAATACAAGGAGCAGCGTAGGAAAGGCGGATGTGTTCAGGGCATGGATCAACACCTGGAATTATGACACTAGGATCTGGCAACTGTGGCCTGGGACAGGCTGCTTTATGGCAAAGGTGTGCTTGGTAAATTGAGGCCTTCAAAGCGAAATTTTGAAAGTACAAAGCGGGTATGTGCTTGTCAGAATAAAAGGTAAAGATAGAAACTGTAGGGAACCTTAGATTTCAAGAGATATTGAGACCCTGATGAAGCACAAAATGGAGTTGCATAACAGGGATAGGCAGGCAGGTTGAAATGGAGTATAAGAAATAAATCAGGAGGGCTAAAAGGCGGCATGAGATTCCCCTCGCAGAAAAGATGAAGGATAATCCTCAGGGATTCTGGAGATAGATTAAAAGCAAAAGGATTGCAAGGCACAAAGTTGGTCCTCTGGAAGACCGGAATGGCAATCCATGGCTGGAACCAAAGCAGATGGGGGAGATCTTAAATATTTTTTTCATTTCTATTTACTCAGATGGACACAGTGTCAATGAGAGTGTGGAAAAGCAGCATTAAAATCGTGGACCCTGTACAGATTAAAGAAGAGGGTGGATAAATCTCCAGGGCATGACAAGGTGCGCCCTCGGTCCCCATGGGAGGCAAGTGCAGAAATCGTCGGGGCCCCAGCAGAGATAATTAAATCATCCTTAGTAATGGGAGAGTTATCAGAGGATTGTAGGATAGCCAAAGTTATTTCACTGTTCAACATAGAACATAGAAATCTACAGCATATTCCAGGCCATTCAGCCCACAATGTTGTTCCAACCATGAAACTTACTCTAGAAACTGCCTGGAATTTCCCTAGCACATAGACCTCTATGTTTCTAAGCACCATGTACCTATCTAAGAGGCTGTTAAAAGACCCTATTTTATCTGCCTCGGCCACCACTGCTGGCAGTGCATTCCACACACCCACCACTCTCTGTGTAAAAAAAACTTACCCCTGACATCCCCTCGGTATCTATTTCCAAGCAGCTTAAAACTATGCCCCTCGTGTTAGCCATTTCAGCCCTGGGAAAAGCCTCTGGCTATCCACATGATCAATGCCCCTCATCATCATATTCACCTAAAAAAAGGCTTTGTTGGAAGTAGGCATAATTATGAGGGTATAGATAGGGTAAATGCAAGCAGCTTTTTCCACTGATGTTGGGTGGGACGACAACCAGAGGTCATGGGTAAGTGACTTCCCCATTTATACAACACAATACAGGCCCTTTGGCCCACAATGCTGTGCCAGACATTACTTACTTCAGAAATTCCCTAGAGTTCCCCATAGCCCTGTATTTTTCTACGTGCCATGTACCTATCCAGGATCCTCTTAAAAGACCCTATTGTATCCGGCTTCATCACAGCTGCCGCAGCCCATTCCACGCACTCACCACTCTGTGTAAAAAAACTTACCCCTTGTGGTGATATCACGTGTCATGACGTGACTGGACAGAGTTACTAACATGAGCAGAAATGAAGAATGATAGAGAAGCATGGCAGTGTAAGACGTGGTTTTGCTGCTGTTAAGTAGAAGTTCAATTCTGCAGAATATGGTTTGTTATTAGTAACCCACGGTACGTATAAAGAACACAACACCCCTGACATCTCCTTCGTACCTACTTCCAAGCACCTTAAAACTGTGCCCTCTCTGCAGATTTTCTCTTGGTTGTGATTGGAGGCAGAATGAAGGTGATTTTCACAACAGCTGATGTAAAAGATTTTGTTCCCTTTCTCCGAGTTCCCAATCCTTGCATTTAGACAGCTGGAGCTCAGCTCTGTCTGAGAGATCCATCGGTTCCCATTCCCTCTCAGCCGGAAGCTCCCCGGAGCCCGTGTACGGATGGTGGGGCTGAGAGAGAGGGAAGAGAGCAGGACTGTCCCAGGATTTCGGGTCACGGAGTCCGGAGCTCACAGCAACTGTCCCGAAGTCGGTGTTGAAACCCCACCAACCTCCCTTCTCCCCACCCCGCAACAGTCTCCCTACAGCCGATCTCCTTAAGCTTAGCGTGTACTGCGCGCATGCGTGATATTCGGCAACGGAACAGCCCTGACGCTTGCGCATTTGATCGGTGCTTCGGCGACGGCGAACTTTATATCGCAGGGCTTTATTGGTAATCACGGTGCCATTAAAAGTTTCTGCAAGCACCAGTTCCACGTCCATAGCTTTTTTTTGTGTGTGTAGAAAATTCAGCAGCTGTTTTAACGCAGAAAGTGGCTCCCATAAACAATATACTCAATATCAATGTGTATCTAATGCCAAAGTACAATCCTCTTACAGATGTAGATATAAAACACAAGAGATTCTGCAGTTGCTGGAAATACAGAGACGTACACACACAAAATGCTGGAGGAACTTTGCAGTTCAGGCAGCGACTAAGCAGAGGAGTACACAGCCTGGGCATGCTGAAGGGGTTCGGCCTGAATGTTGTCTATTTATTCCTCTCCACATTCGTTGCCTGATCTGCTGATTTATTCCAGTATTTTGCAGAACCCACTTTTTTTTTCAATCAATGTTTCTAAATGTTTCTCATCTTTGATTTATAGGCACATCCTGCTGGTCAGATTCCTCCTCCTCCCCATAAACTCTAGACCCCATCGCTCTCTGGAGCCTCAAAGCCCTGACTCAGGCCGGCATCTCATTGGTTTCTGAATCTGCTCCATCGAAGAATCATTCGCTAGTCTGCTGTCAGACTTTAGAGGCGCATTGCAACAACCCAGCTGTCTGAGGCACAGTCCTTTGAAATGAGTGAAAATGACCGAAAACGTTGAAAAGAGCAGCGAAGAAGGAGTTTAGCTAAATTATTTCACAGCACTGAAGAACTTCAAATACACAGGGAGCTCATCGTCTTATTCAGCCTGGAGAAAATCATGCAGGTGTATAAGATGATGAGAGATATTGGTCGTGTGAATAGCCAGAGGCTTTTTCCCAGGGCTGAAATGCCTAACACGAGGGGCATAGTTTTAAGGTGCTTGGACCCAGGCGCACAGGAGATGTCAAAGAGTGGTGGGTGTGTGGAATGCACAGCCAGAGACATCGGTAGACGTGGATACAATAGGGTCTTTTAAGACACTTGGACAATCGACAATAGGTGCAGGAGTAGGCCATTCAGCCCTTAGAGTCAGAACCACCTTTCACTGTGATCATGGCTGATCGCCCACAATCAGTATCCAGTTCCTGCCTTCTCCCCATAACCTTTGATTCCTCTATCTTTAAGAACTCTATCCATCTCTTTCTTGAGAGCATCCAGAGACTTGGCCTCCACAGCCTTCTGGGGCAGAACATTCCATATATCCACCACTCTCTGGGTGAAAAAGTTTTTCCTCAACTCCGTTCTAAATGGCCTACCCCTTATTCTTAAACTGTGGCCTCTGGTTCTGGACTCACCCATCAGTGGGAACATGCTTCCTGCCTCCAGCGTGTCCAATCCCTTAATAATCTTATGTTTTAATAAGATCCCCTCTCATCCCTCTAAATTCCAGAGTATACAAGCCCAATCGCTCAAATCTTTCAACATATGACAGTCCCGCCATCCCGGGAATTAATCTTGTGAACCTACGCTGCACTCCCTCAATAGCATGAATGTCCTTCCTCAAATTTGGAGACCAAAATTGCACACACTACTCCAGGTGTGGTCTCACTAGGGCCCTGTACAACTGCAGAAGGACTTCTTTGCTCTAATACTCAATTCCTCTTGTTATGAAGGCCAGCATGCCATTAGCTTGCTTCACTGTCTGCTGTACCTGCATGCTTGCTTTCAGTGACTGATGTACAAGAACACCTAGATCTCGTTGTACTTCCCCTTTTCCTAACTTGACACCATTTAGATCGTAATCTGCCTTCCTGTTCTTGCCAGCAAAGTGGATAACCTCACATTTATCCACATTAAACTGCATCTGCTATGCATCCGCCCACTCACCCAGCCTGTCCAAGTCACCCTGCATTCTCATACGTCCTGCTCACATTTCACACTGTCACCCAGCTTTGTGTCATCAGAAAACTTGATGTTTTAATCCCTTCATCCAAATCATTAATATATATTGTAAACAGCTGTGGTCCCAGCACTGAACCCTGCGGTACCCCACTGGTCATCGCCTGCCATTCTGCCATTAATCGCTACTGTTTGTTTCCTGTCTACTAACCAATTTTCTATCCATGTCAGTACCCTACCCCCAATACCATTTGCTCTAATTTTGCACACTAACCTCCTATGTGGGACTTTATCAAAGGCTTTCTGAAAGTCCAGGTACACTACATCCACTGGCTTTCCCATATCCATTTTCATAGTTATGTTCTCAAAAAATTCCAGAAGATTAGTCAAGCATGATTTCCCCATCGTAAATCCATGCTGACTGGGACCTATCCTGCCGCTGCTATCCAAATGTGCTGCTATTACATCTTTTATACTTGATTCCAGCATCTTCCCCACCACTGTTGTCAGACTAACTGGTCTATAATTGCCTGTTTTCTCTCTCCCTCCTTTCTTCAAAAGTGGGATAACATTAGCTACCCTCCAATCCACAGGAACTGATCCTGAATCTATAGACATTGGAAAATGATTACCAATAGACAGGTATATGGAGCTTAGGAAAATAGAGGGCAATGCGGTCAGGAAATTCCAGGCAGTTTCTGGAGTAGGTTACATGATTGGCACAACATTGTGAGCTGAGGGGCCTGTAATCTGCTCTAGATTTCTGATTCTATGAAGTTCAAGGGAAATCTCTTCTCCTGCAGAGTAGTGACGAGTTGCAACCTGTCATCATGGGGAGAGTGAGAGGTGAAGTGAACAACAGGGCTAGACTGTAAAATACTGATATGGAACAGAAACATGGGCAGGGAGCAGACGGATTGAGTGGCCTCTCTAGTGTACAGAGTGAGTGTGGCAGAGACAGTAAGTATCTGTGACATGAGATTTGAAACAGAACTGATTTATCTTTTACAGATCCACAATATTAAACACCAGTCTAGTTTAAGGCGAACATCAGAAGAACATTTGATTTGATAAGGTACACCATGCAAGGCTTATTGAGAAAGTAAGGAGGCCTGGGATCCAAGGGGAGATTGCTTTCTGGATCCAGATCTGGCTTGCCCACAGAAGGCAAAGAGTGCTTGTAGACAGGTCATATTCTGCATGGAGCTCAGTGACCAGTGGTGTGCCTCAGGGATCTGTTCTGGGACCCCTACTCTTGGTGATTTTTATAAATGACCTGGATGAGGAAGTAGAGGGATGGGTTAGTAAATTTGCTGATGACACAAAGGTTGGAGGTGTTGCGGATAGTGTGGAGGGCTGTCAGAGGCTACAGCGGACATTGATAGGATGCAAAACTGGGCTGACAAGTAGAAGATGGAATTCAACCCAGATCAGTGGCTCACTTTGGTAGGTCAAATATGATGGCAGAATATAGTATTAATGGTAAGACTCTTGGCAGTGTGGAGGATCAGAGGCATCTTGTGGTCCGAGTCCATAAGTCACTCAAAGCTGCTACGCAGGTTGACTCTGTGGTTAAGAAGGCGGTACGGTGCATTGGCCTAAATCAACCCTGGGATTGAGTTTAGGAGCCGAGAGGTAGTGTTACAGCTAAATAGGACCCTGGTCAACCCCACTTGGAGTACTGTGCTCAGTTCTGTTCGCCTCACTACAGGAAGGACGTGGAAACCGTAGAAAGGGTGCAGAGGAGATTTACAAGGATGTTGCCTGGATTGGGGAGCATGCCTTATGAGAATAGGTTGAGTGAACATGGCCTTTTCTCCTTGGAGTGACAGAGGATGAGCGGTGACCTGATAGAGGTGTATAAGATGATGAGAGGCATTGATCTTGTGGATAGTCAGAGGCTTTTTACCAGGGCTGAAATATTTGCCACAAGAGGACACAGGTTTAAGGTTCTGAGGAGTAGGTGCAGAGGAGATGTCAGGGGTAAGTTTTTTTTTTGCACAGAGAGTGGTGAGTGTGTGGAATGGGCTGCCAACAATGGTGGTGGAGACGGATATGATAGGGACTTTGAAGAGTCTCCTGGACATGGAAGTTAGAAAAATAGGGGGCTATGGGTAACCCTAGGTAATTTCTGAGGTAAGGATATATTCGGCACAGCATTGTGGCTGAAGGTCCTATGTTCTGCTGTAGTTTTTCTATGTTTCTAATTTCTATTCACATTCCTCCTGCCTCACTGGACAGGAACACTGAAACATCAAGTGAGAAACAGCAGGAAGTGGCCATTCAGCCCCTCTAACCATCAACAGAATGGTGGCTGCTCTCCCATCTCAGCCACATGTTTCTGCCCGATCCTCATTTCCTCGATCCCTCCGGTCTCCACACATCTACCAGCCTCTGTTTTATGTGAGGACGATCACTGAGTCTTCACCACCCTCTGTGGTGGGGATTTACAGACATTCACCACCCTCAGAGTGGAGACATTTCCCCTCATCTCAGTCCCGGACAGTCCACCCCCTTTTTCAGAGACTGGGATCCCTGGTTCAGCCAGTAATGATGTTGTGAATTTCAATGTGTTCACCTCTCAGTCCTCAATTCTCCAAATGAAAGGGTTATCTCATTTGATCTTTCTTCATATGATGACCCCACCACTCCAGGGATTAGTCTGGTGAATCTTCATTGCACTCTCTATAACAAATACTCTCTAACCTCTTTGTTAATCCTCTATGGAATTAATTTCCATCTCCTGCAGCCCCGTGTTGCCCCAACCACTCACCTCCCACCCCGTCACTATTTCCACCTTCCCACCTCCCCCTCACCTGGATCCACCTCTCACTCCCCAGCTCTTGCCCCATCCCCACCCCTCACCTCTTTTCTCGGACTATTTCCCGTCCACTCTCAGTCCAGAGGGAGGGTCTCGGCCCGAAATGTTGACGGTCCATTTCCCTCCACAGATGCTGCCCGACCCACTGAGTTCCTCCGGCAGTTTGTTCTTTGGTCTGTGTGACCCGTGTTAGTGTGGGGAGCGGGATTTTACACCATATTCCCGGTACAGTCTCAACAAAACACAAATAATTGTCACTTTGCCCGGACCATTGGCCCCGCTTGCAGGGCAACAGTCTGCCGGTGTTTGCCCCCCAATGTGGTGAATCGCCACCACCGTGGGCTCAGACATTTCCACAGATGAGCCCCTCCTGTCCCCACCGGGACAAACATCCTGTCCGCCCCCTCTCTCACCGTCTTCATCCTCTCCCTCCCCGGGGAACCGGCATCAAACCGACGGGCCGAGCGGTCTCCTCCTACCTCTCAGCGACACATCAGACTCCGGCCGCAGGAGACGCTTCACAAACGCCCCAACTTCCCTCGGAGGGAAATGGAAATAAATCAGAAAGCGGACATTTACTTTGACGGTTGTCCCGCCGTGACGGAAAGTTCGGGAGACGGAGTCAGCGGGGGTAACGCCCTCTCGGCTGGTCCGCCTCCGCTATTGGCTGGAAGTAGTGATTGACATCACTTCGGACCAATGGGAACAGCGCATCGCGTGACTCCTCTGTTGACAGCGGTGGGGGAGGGTCTGGTCACGTGATTAGTAGCCCAGCCGTTAAACCGACCAAGCTCGAGCTCACCAGCGCGCGGGGCACAAAAGGCCCCGGATGATCGGTTGAGGTAAGAAGGGGTCTCCGGGTTGGGGGTCTCACCGGGCGGCGTTTCCAACACCGACTTCGGGTAGTTGCTGTGACTCCGGACTCCGTGACCCGCAATCCCGGGACAGTCCTGCTCTCTTCCCTCTCTCTCAGCCCCACCATCCGTACACGGGCCCCGGGGAGCTTCCGGCTGATGAGGGAATGGGAACCGATGGGTCTCTCAGACAGAGCTGAGCTCCAGCTGTCTAAATGCAAGGATCGGGAACTCGGAGAAAGGGAACAAAATCTTTTACATCAGCTGTTGTGAAAATCACCTTTGTTCTGCCTCCAGTCACAAACAAGAGAAAATCTGCAGATGCTGGAAATCCGAGCAACACACACAAATTGCTGGAGGAACTCAGCATTAGTACTCTTTTCCATAGATGCTGCCTGGCCTGCTGAGTTCCCCCAGCATTTTGTGTCTGTTGCTTGTTCCACCCCCTCTTGTTCTGGACTTTCTACCCGTGAGAACATGTTTTGTCCCACTCTCTCTGGGTACATAATGATATCAAACACCTTTGCCCTGGGCAACAAGTAGCTTTCACATCACAAATGTGCCAGACTCCAATGAGACAGACTACTGCCCTTCCCTTCATATTCATTGGCATTGCCATCACTGAGTTCACCACCGTCAGTCACCTGGGGGAGGGTTCAGGGGAAATATTTATGTACAATACAGAAACTGGTGTTACCTGTGTGTATTGTGGTGATGCAAAAGTTGCTGGAGAATTTGAAAGTGGGAGGAAGTGGAGTGATAGTTTGAAATCTGACTTTTTAAAGCGTCATTTAGCAAGCAAATCAGATATGGACAATGTGCAAAAGCTCTGGTGAGAAAATACTTCATTCCCCGTTACAGGCCTGCTACATAGGTTGTGTGAGAGTGCAGATGAAGTCGATCGAGCCCAGAGGAGATCAAAGTTCTTACTGACAGTGATTTGCTGGCTGTTAAAATGAATACCTCTCTATCTAAAGTCATAGATATGACATGAAGAGAGGTGAGTTACACCCAAGGTGTAGGACACAAGAAACTGGGTGAGAGTCAGGAAGGGGAATGAGGTTAAATCGCCATCGCAGAGTAATCTTGTGTCCATCCCACACAACAACAGGTGGATCCACTTTAGAAACTGTTGGGGGGATTACCTGGCAGAGGAAAGTCAAAGGGGTGATAGGGGATTTGTTAGTGAGGGGAACAGAACAAGAGGGGACTAATATCCCAGTGGTGAGGCTCGCTAGTGCTAGTGTGGGGAGAGAGGGTGATGTGGTTAAAATAAGTTGTAGGGGGAAATGGGAACCAGAATGACAGAACAGATAGTGGGGAGGGTGAATTGAATTGAATTGACTTTATTACATACATCCTTCCTGTACGTGAGGAGTAGAAATCTTTACATCTCCGTCTGAATGTGCAATGTGTAATTTATAGTTGTTTATAATAAATAGTTTGTACATACGGCAGTCAATATAACATAGAAATGCAATTGTATCAGCATGAATTAATCAGTCTGATGGCCTGGTGGAAGATGATGTCCCGGAGCCTGTTGGTCCTTTTGCTGTTGTACCGTTTCCTGGATGGTAGCAGCAGGAACAGTTTGTGGTTGTGGTGAATTGGGTCCCCAATATCCTTTGGGCCCTTTTTACCCCCCTGTCTCTGTAAATGTCCTGAATAGTGGGAAGTTCACATCTACAGATGTGCTGGGCTGTCCGCACCACTCTCTGCAGGTTCCTGCGATTAAGGGAAGTACAGTTCCCATACCAGGCAGTGATGCAGCCAGTCAGGATGCTCTCAATTGTGTTCCTGTACAAAGTTCTTAGGATTTGGGACCCCATCCCAAGCTTCTTCAGCCGTCTGAGGTGAGCAAGGTGCTGTGTGCTCTTTTCACAACACAGCCGGTATGTACAGACCATGTGAGATCCTCGGTGATGTTTATGCCAAGGATCTTGAAGCTGTTCACCGTCTCAACCCCAGATCCACTGATGCCAATAGGGGTGAGCCTGTCTCCATTCCTCCTGTCGTCCACAATCAGCTCCTTTGTTTTTTTAGATTAGATTAGATTCAACTTTATTGTCAGTGTGCCAAGTACAGATACAAAGCCAATGAAATGCAGTTAGCATCTGACCAGAAATGCAAAGAATAGTGTTATTTACAAAATAACTGAGAATAAAAAGTAAGTACTACAGCACACAAATATAAAAGTACGGAGACAGTACAATACGGATGCAATACTGCTTAGTGCTGTGATGTGAGGTTCAGCAGCATCACAGCCTCAGGGAAGAAGCTCTTCCTGTGCCTGCTGGTGCGGGAGCGGAGGCTCCTGTAGTGCCTAGCAGATGGGAGGAGAGTAAAAAGTCCATGGTTAGGGTGAGATGCATCCTTGATAATGCGTTTCGCCCTTCCCAGGCAGTGTTTATGGTAGATGTTCTCAATGGTGGACAATTAGGTGCTGATAATCCGCTGGGCAGTTTTCACCACACAGTGGAGTGCTTTGTAGTCCGAAACGGGACAATTGCCATACATCTCAGGATTGCTACCTGTGCTAGGTGCCAGTGAGGGTAGGAATAGGATGCTCTGGAGGAGGAACAAGTGGCTGAGGAACTGGTGTAGGGGGCAGGGTTTCAGATTTCAGGATCATTGGGACCTCTTCTGGGGCAGGTGGGACCTGTACAAGAGAGACGGGTTACACTTGAACCACAGGGGGACCAATATCCTTTCAGGGAGGTTTGTTAGTGCTATTGGGGAGGCTTTAAACTAGATTTGCAGGGGGGTGGGAACCAGAGTGCCAGAGCTGACAGTGTGGCTGGGGTGAAAATAAATGATGTTGAAAGTTTAAGCAAATCTGCTGATATAAAGGTTGTGAGTGGTGGTAAAAATCTTCTGAGGTGTATATATTTCAATGCTAGGAGTATTGTGGGGAAGGCGGATAAGTTGAGGGCGTGGATTGACACGTGGAATTATGTCGTTGTAGCAATTAGTGAAACTTGGCTGCAGGAGGGGCAGGACTGGCAGCTTAATATTCCAGGGTTCCGATATTTCAAATCTGATCGAGGCAGAGGAATGAAAGGTGGGGGAGTAGCATTGCTTGTTAGGGAAAATATTACAGCAGTGCCCAGGCAGGACAAATTAGAGGGCTTGTCTACTGAGTCCTTATGGGTGGAGCTGAGAAACAGGAAAGGTATAGCCACATTAGTGGGATTGTATTACTGACCACCCAATAGTCAACGAGACTTGGAAGAGCAAATCTGCAGAGAGATAGCAGGCAACTGCAGGAAACATAAAGTTGTGGTGGTAGGGGATTTTAATTTTCCATACATTGATTGGGACTCCCATACTGTTAGGGGTCTAGATGGTTTAGAGTTTGTAAAATGTGTTCAGGAAAGTTTTCTAAATCAATATATAGAGGGACCAACTAGAGGGGATGCAATATTGGATCTCCTGTTAGGAAACGAATTACGGCAAGTGACAGAAGTCTGTGTAGGGGAGCACTTTGGTTCCAGTGATCATAACACCATTAGTTTCAATTTGATCATGGACAAGAATAGATCTGGTCCTAGGGTTGAGGTTCTGAACTGAATGAAGGCCAAATTTGAAGAAATGAGAAAGGATCTAAAAAGTGTGGATTGGGACAGGTTGTTCTCTGGCAAAGATGTGATTGGTAGGTGGGACGCCTTCAAAGGGGAAATTTTGAGAGTGCAGAGTTTGTCTGTTCCTGTCAGGATTAAAGGCAAATTGAATAGGAATAAGGAACCTTGGTTCTCAAGGGATATTGCAACTCTGATAAAGAAGAAGAAGGAGTTGTATGAAATGTATAGGAAACAGGGGGTAAATCAGGTGCTTGAGGAGTATAAGAAGTGCAAGAAAATACTTAAGAAAGAAATCAGGAGGGCTAAAAGGAGACATGAGATTGCCTTGGCAGTCAAAGTGAAGGATAATCCAAAGAGCTTTTACAAGTATATTAAGAGCAAAAGGATTGTAAGGGATAAAATTGGTCCTCTTGAAGATCAGAGTGGTTGGCTTTGTGCGGAACCAAAGGAAATGGGGGAGATCTTAAATAGGTTTTTTGCGTCTGTATTTACTAAGGAAACTGGCATGAAATCTATGGAATTGAGGGAATCAAGTAGTGAGACCATGGAAACTGTACAGATTGAAAAGGAGGAGGTGCTTGCTGTCTTGAGGAAAATTAAAGTGGATAAATCCCCAGGACCTGACAGGGTGTTCCCTCGGACCTTGAAGGAGACTAGTGTTGAAATTGCGGGGGCCCTGGCAGAAATATTTAAAATGTCGCTGTCTGCAGGTGAGGTGCTGGAGGATTGGAGAGTGGCTCATGTTGTTCCGTTGTTTAAAAAAGGATCGAAAAGTTATCCGGGAAATTATAGGCCGGTGAGTTTAACGTCAGTAGTAGGTAAGTTATTGGAGGGAGTACTAAGAGACAGAATCTACAAGCATTTGGATAGACAGGGGCTTATTAGGGAGAGTCAACATGGCTTTGTGCATGGTAAGTCATGTTTGACCAATCTGTTGGAGTTTTTCGAGGAGGTTACCAGGAAAGTGGATGAAGGGAAGGCAGTGGATATTGTCTACATGAACTTCAGTAAGGCCTTTGACAAGGTCCCGCATGGGAGGTTAGTTAGGAAAATTCAGTCACTAGGTATACATGGAGAGGTGGTAAATTGGATTAGACATTGGCTCGATGGAAGAAGCCAGAGAGTGGTGGTAGAGAGTTGCTTCTCTGAGTGGAGGCCTGTGACTACTGGTGTGCCACAGGGATCAGTGCTGGGTCCATTGTTATTTGTCATCTATATCAATGATCTGGATGATAATGTGGTAAATTGGATCAGCAAGTTTGCTGATGATACAAAGACTGGAGGTGTAATAGACAGTGAGGAAGGTTTTCAGAGCCTGCAGAGGGACTTGGACCAGCTGGAAAAATGGACTGAAAAATGGCAGATGGAGTTTAATACTGACAAGTGTGAGGTATTGCATGTTGGAAGGACAAACCAACGTAGAACATACAGGGTTAATGGTAAGGCACTGAGGAGTGCAGTGGAACAGAGGGATCTGGGAATACAGATACAAAATTCCCTAAAAGTGTCGTCACAGGTAGATAGGGTCGTAAAGAGAGCTTTTGGTACATTGGCCTATTAATCAAAGTATTGAGTATAAGAACTGGAATGTTATGATGAGATTGTATAAGGCATTGGTGAGGCTGAATCTGGAGTATTGTGTTCAGTTTTGGTCACCAAATTACAGGAAGGATATAAATAAGGTTGAAAGAGTGCAGAGAAGGTTTACAAGGATGTAGTCGGGACTTGAGAAACTCAGTTACAGAGAAAGGTTGAATAGGTTAGGACTTTATTCCCTGGAGCGTAGAAGAATGAGGGGAGATTTGATAGAGGTATATAAAATTATGATGGGTATAAGATAGAGTGAATGCAAGCAGGCTTTTTCCACTGAGGCAAGGGAAGAAAAAAACCAGAGGACATGGGTTAAGGGTGAGGGGTGAAAGTTTAAAGGGAACATTAGGGGGGGCTTCTTCACACAGAGATTGGTGGGTGTATGGAATGAGCTGCCGGACGAGGTGGTAAATGTGGGTTCTTTTTTTAACATTTATGAATAAATTGGACAGATACATGGATGGGAGGTGTATGGAGGGATATGGTCCGTGCGCAGGTCAGTGGGACTAGGCAGAAAATGGTTTGGCACAGCCAAGAGGGGCCAAAGGGCCTGTTTCTGTGCTGTACTTTCTGTGGTTTCTATGGTTTAACACTGAGATGCAGTTGGTGAGTATGCTCTCAATGGTACAGTGGTAAAAGTCTGTCATATCCTGGGACAGAGGTGAGCTTTATTGATGCTCCGCAGGAAGTAAAGACGCTGTTGCGCCTTTTTGATCAAGATGGAGGAGTTCAGGGACCAGGTGAGATCCTCGAAAATGTGGACACCAAGGAATTTGAAGCTTGATACACGATCCACTACAGTTCCGTTGATGTAGATTGGGAGTGTGGCTCCTAGCATGCCTTAAGTCCACAATGATCTTGGTCTTCTGGGTGTTAAGGGCCAGATTGTCGTTGGTACACCACGCGGCCAGGTGCTGGACCTCATCCCTGTAGGCTGTCTCGTCATCCCCTCTGATCTGGCCAACCACCATGGTGGCCTCTGCGAACTTGATTATGGAGTTAGAACCATGTACAGGAACGCAGTCATAGGTGAAGAGGGAGTACAGAAGAGGGCTCAGCACACAGCCTTGAGGCACGCCGGTGTTCAGGGTGAGAGTGGAGGAGGAGAGGTTATCTAACTGATTGGGGTCTGTTAGTCAGAAAGTCCAAGGTCCAATTGTAGATGGATGAGCTGATAGCAAGCTGGCGAAGTTTGGTGATCAGCTTGAAGGGGCTTACAGAATTGAATGCCGAACTAAAGTCATTGAACAGCATTCTGACGTAAGAGTTGGGGCTGTCCAGGTGGGTCAGGGCAGAGTGAAGTGCCGTGGAGATGGTGTCCTCTGTTGACATGTTGGTGCGATAGGCAGATTGATGGGGGTCCAGGATAGTGGGCAGACAGGATTTCAGATGTGACAGAACCAGTCTCTCAAAGCACTTTGCAATGATGGGGGTGAGTGCAACTGGGCGGAAATCATTCAGGCTCGTGGCAGTGGAATGCTTCGGCACTGGCACGATGGTGGTGATCTTGAAGCTTGTGGGGGACAACACCCTGGGCCAGGGACAGATTAAAAATGTCTGTGAAGACCCCGGCCAACTGTCCTGCACAGACTCTGACCACACGGCCAGGTATTGCATCCGGACCAGCTGCCTTCCATACATTCACCCTGCTCAGGGTCCACAAACATCGGAGGTGGAAAGTGAGAGAGACAGTTCACCAGGTGGGAGATCCGCTTTGAGGGTGACCTCCTTGTTCCCTCGATCAAAGCGAATGTAGAAGTAATTGAGCTCATCAGGGAGGGTAGCAGAGCTGGAAGGGGGCACAGTACTAGGAGGTTTGAAGTCTGTAATGACCTGTATGCTATGCCACATGGGCTGGGGGTCAGAGGAGTTGAAATGCTCCTCGATTCTCTGTTTGTAAATGTGTTTAGCCTGAGAGATTCCCCTCCTCAGGTTAGCCCTGGCTGAGCTGTAAGCCTCCTGGTCTCCAGACCTGAAGGCTGAATCTCTGGCTTTGAGCAGGAGGTGAACCTCTCTGTTCATCCATGGTTTCTGACTGGGGAAAACTTTTATTTGTTTTAGTGATGTCTCTCTATCTACACACTTGTTGATGTGCTCAAGGACAGAGTTGGTTTATAAATCAATGTTAATCTGAGAGTCTGTGGTGGCATGGGCAGCAAACATGCTCCAGTCTGTGTGCTGGAATTGGTGCTGAAGAGCAGAGTCAGCATCCTCCAGCCAGATCTTAATAGTCTTCATTGTGGGTTTCACACGTTTAGTGACCGGGCTATACTTGGGAAGCAGAAACAATGAAAGACGGTCGGACTTTCCCAGGTGGGGGAGGGTAGTGAGTTTGCAAGCATCAGCCACATTTGTGTACACATGATCTGAGGTTTTATTCCACGTGGTGGTGCATAATACATTTTGGTAAAATCTTGGAAGCACGGTACGTAGGTTACAATGATTAAAGTCCCCAGCGACAGTCAAAGCTCCATCTGGATGCAATGTCTGCAGCTTGCTAATAGCAGCACTGAGGTCTTTCATGGCTACTTTAGCATTAGCATCCAGTGGAACATAAACTGCGACAGCGATGATGCATGTTTTGTGACAATGAGGGGAGGTTGTTTTCTTGACACCAGTCAGATGTTGTTCAGACACCAGATACAGTCAGCAATCAAATGGTTGAGCCTGGAGCCTTCTCCTCCCCACCCTCCCGCCACCTTCTTTATTGGGCCTCTGCCCCTACCCTCTTCAGTCCTGACGAAGGGTTATGGCCCGAAATGTTAACTGATCATTTCCACGGATGCTGCCCGACCTGCTGAGTACCTCCAGCGTGTTGTGAATGGTGCAATGAATGTGCTGAGCTGTGTATATCACAATGCAAGAAGCATCGCAGGAAAGCCAGATGAGCTCAGGACAGGGAATTATGATATTGTAGCCATTACTGGGATTTGGTTGCACCCAACATCTGAGGGATTTAGAGGGACAAATTTGTAGAGAGATCGCAGACCATGCCAAGGAACAAAAGTTGATTCAGTAAATGATTTTAACTTTCCATGTATTGACTGTGAATCCCATACTGTAAAAGGACAAGATGGGGTGTAGGTTGTCAAATGTGCCCTTAATCAGTACGTAGAATTCCCGATGCAGAAGTGTGCAATGATCTGTTAGGAAATGATACGGGGCTGGTGACAGAAATTAGTGACCATAATGCCATGAAATTCAGGATAAATATGGGAAAAGAGAGGTCTGGACCATGGGTTGAGATTCTAAATTGGAGAAAGGTCAATTTTAATGATATCAGAAAGGATCTAACAAGTGTGGTTTGGGACAGGCTGTTTCCTGGCAAAGGAGTACTTGGTAAGTGGGAGGCCTTCAGAAGTGAAATTTTGAGGGTGTAGGGATTGTATGTGCCTACCAAAATAAAAGTTGAAAGGTAACTGGTGCAGGGTACCTTGGTTTTCAAGAGATATTGAGGCCCTGGATATTTTGTTCCCCTAAATGCCTCAGACTGTTGGGTGATACCAAGACTCACTAATGACTACAATATCATAATTCCACCGCCTGAGCCCATCTGACTTTTTTTTTTAGTCATCATCTGTTGGTTTCTAAAAGCTTCCCAGTCATTTTTGCTCTTTTGTTTGCCCTCTCTTTGGCTTTTATGTTGGCTTTGGCTTCTCATTTCATCCACAGTTGTGTCTTCCTGCATTTCCAATGCTTCCACTTCTTTGGGATGTATCTATCACTCAGCTCCTGAATTGCTCCCAGAAGCTCCAGCCATTGCTGCTCCATTGTCACTCCTACCTTTTCCTTCCAAACAAGTTTGTCCAGCTTCTCTGTCATAGTAACATGGAGAAGTTCAGTACGGAAACAGGGTATTTGGCCCATCTAGTCAATGCCGAAAAAAACATTTAAGGTCTCTACTGCAAATACCTGCACTGGGACTTTCGCCTTCAGATGCCTGCCATCCAGGCTCCCATCCAAACTTCTTTTAAATGGTGAAACCGAGCTCATATTCACCACTTGAGTTGACATCTCATTCCACACTCTCACGACCATTTCAGTAAAGAGCTTTTCCAAATGTTCCTGTTAAATTTTCACCTTCTCCACTTACCCATGACCTCTGGTTGTCATCCCACCCAACCTCAGTGGAAAAAGCTGCTTGCATTTACCCTATCTATACCCTCATAATTTTGTATACTTCCAACAAATCCTCAAAGCAATGTATAATTTCCTTCTTTATGTTTAGAGCCTTTTTTAGGTGTATAAGCTAATGAGGGGCATTGATCATGTGGATAGCCAGAGGATTCTTTCCCAGGGCTGAAATGGCTAACACAATTGGGCATAGTTTTAAGGTGCTTTGAAATAGATACCGAGGGTATGTCAGGGGTAAGTTCTTTACACAGAGAGTGGTGGGTGCGTGGAATGCACTGCCAGCTATTTGTGTGAGAGGGTTTCAGTTACTGTGGGGCCAGGCACCCATGCAGCTCAGTGGGAACGGAATAATGCCAATGGAGAGAGTCAAACTGAGCCAGGTCACAGATTGGAGATGGCAGAAATGCCACATTCTTAGAGAGACAGGAAGAGCATCAGAGAATTTGGTGGTCATTCCAGATACCAGCACTGTGCCCAGTTAGAAGATGATTTCTCTCTCCACCTTGGGTTGAACTTCACTGTAACAGTGTGAAGTCAGTTCACAGCTTGACAACTCAAGGGATCTCATCTGAAATGTTGTCCTACACCCATTGATGGATTTTGTAAATATTTTTACAGGTTAAAAATGACAAGGAATTTGTCTACGGGAATCTCGAACACAACACGACAGTTTTGCTGTCTCTGTACAGATATTTAAGAAGTGGAGCAAGGGATTCACTCGATCATCCTTCCTGCTCCAACTGTGGGGAGGGATTCACTTGGTCATCTCAACTGAAGGTACATCAGCAAGTTTACACTGGGACAAGGTCATTCAACTGTTCTGTGTGTGAGAAGGGATTCAGTCGGTCTTCCCACCTGTGGACACACCAGTTAGTTGGGCAAATTGCTAGTCATCTGCTGAATTTGTAGGGAAGGATTCACTTGTTCATCTGACCTAATGGCTCACCAGCGAGTTCACACTGGAGACCGGCTGTTCACCTGCTTGGACTGTGGGAAGGGATTCACTGAATCATATAAGCTACTGAGACACTGGTCAGTTCACACTGGGGAGCAGCCGTTCACGTGCTCAGACTGTGGGAAGGGATTCCCTTGTTTCTCTAAACTGAAGGTACATCAGCAAGTTCACACTGGGGAGCGGCTGTTCACCTGCTTGGACTGTGGGAAGGGATTCACTGAATCATATAAGCTACTGAGACACCAGTCAGTTCACACTGGAGAGCAGCCGTTCACGTGCTCAGACTGTGGGAAGGGATTCACTGAATCATTTAACCTACGGATACACTGGTCAGTTCACACTGGCGGGAGGGCGTTCACGTGCTCAGACTGCAGGAAGGGATTCACTCGCTCATCCCAACTGAAGGTGCATCAGCGAGTTCACACTGGGGAGAGGCCATTCACCTGCTCAGTCTGTGGGAAGGGATTTACTCTGTCATCTCGGTTACTGAGACACCAGTCAGTTCACACCTGGGAGTGGCCGTTCACCTGCTCAGACTGTGGGAAGGGATTCACTCTGTCATCTGCACTGAAGGTACATCAGCGAGTTCACACTGGAGAGAGGCGATTCACCTGCTCAGACTGTGGGAAGGGATTCACTCGATCATTCCAACTGAAGGTACATCAGCGAGTTCACACTGGAGAGAGGCCGTTCACTTGCTCAGTGTGTGGGAAGGGATTCACTTGCTCATCCCTACTGAAGGTACATCAGCGAGTTCACACTGGAGAGAGGCCGTTCACTTGCTCAGACTGTGGGAAGGGTTTCACTTACTCATCTCAACTGAACATACATCAGCGAGTTCACACTGGGGAGTGGCCGTTCACCTGCTCAGACTGTGGGAGGGGATTCACTCGTTCATCTCAACTGAAGGTACATCGGCGAGTTCACACTGGAGAGAAGCCGTTCACCTGCTCAGTCTGTGGGAAGGGATTCACTCAGTCATTTAATCTGAAGGTACATCAGCGAGTTCACACTGGAGAGAAGCCGTTCACCTGCTCAGACTGTGGGAAGGGATTCACTTTGTCCTCTCAACTACTGAGTCACCAGCAAGTTCACACTGGAGAGAGGCCATTCACCTGCTCAGTGTGTGGGAAGGGATTCACTTGGTTGTCTCATCTTCAGAGACACCAGCATGTTCACACAGGGGAGAGGTAGTTCACCTGCTCAGTGTGTGGGAAGAGTTTCATTCGGTCATCCAACCTGCAGAGACACCAGCGAGTTCACACTGGGTAGAGGCTGATCTGCTGCTCAGACTTTGGGAAGAGATTCTCTCAGCCATCGCCACCAAATGTCCATCATTGAGTTCACAATGGGGAGAGGCCGTTCACCTGCTGTGAATGTGTGAAGCAATTCGCTCAGTCATCTAACCATATTTAACTCTCACTTCAGCTAGCAGCTTAATATAGGGGGTGATAGCCCCCAGCCCGGCCAAACTTAAGAAATCTCGTTTGGGTGGATGCTGCACGATGTGACCCCCATTACAAATCAGTACCCTGAAATAACAAACGGTACATAATATACGATTAAACAATTGGGCTTTGTAGTTATTACTTTGACTATAGAGTTAGTAAAGAAAAAATAAAGGAAAATGGCCCACTCTCTCCATTCATGTCTTCTCACCTCTCCCCAGCAAAAGACCGCAAAAATCTCTCTTCCAGACTCACAAGAAAGAACAACATTTCTCCCATTGGATAGCCCTGCACTTCAAAACCCTGTTGTCTCTAGTCGTAACGTAAACATTGCTGCTACAGAGAAACAGTAACCTCAGCAGTGATACATTACAGAGAGGCCATTACATTAACACTGAAACCTCACAGCATGTTACAGTTGTGACACATTACTGGGTTCACAATAGACAATAGGTGCAGGAATAGGCCATTTGGCTCTTCGAGCCAGCACTGCCATTCACTGTGATCATGGCTGATCATCCACAATCAGTACCCCGTTCCTGCCTTATCCCCATAATCTTTGACTCCGCTATCTTTAAGAGCTCTATCCATCTCTTTCTTGAAAGCATCCAGAGACTTGGCCTCCACAGCCTTCTGGTGCAGTGCATTCCATATATCCACCACTCTCTGGGTGAAAAAATGTTTCCTCAACTCCGTTCCCGTTCTAAATGGCTTACCCCTTATTCTTAAACTGTGGCCTCTGGTTCTGGACTCACCCATCAGCGGGAACATGCTTCCTGCCTCCAGTGTGTCCAATCCCTTAATAATCTTATATGTTTCAATAAGATCCCCTCTCAGCCTTCTAAATTCCAGTGTATACAAGCCCAGTCGCTCCAATCTTTCGACATATGACAGTCCCGCCATCCCGGGAATTAACCTTGCGAACTTGCGCTGCACTCCTTCAATAGCAAGAATGTCCTTCCTCAAATTTGGAGACAAAAATTGCACACAGTACTCCAGGTGTGGTCTCACCAGTACCCTGTACAGCTGCAGAAGGACTTCTTTGCTCCTATACTCAATTCCCCTTGTTATGAAGGCCAGCATGCCATTAGCTTTCTTCACAGCCTGCTGTACTTGCATGCTTGCTTTCAGTGACTGATGTACAAGAACACCTGGATTTCGTTGTACTTCCCTTTTTCTTAAATTGATTCCATTTAGATAATAATCTGCCTTCCTGTTCTCACCACAAAAGTGGATAACCTCACATTTGTCCATATTAAACTGCATCTGCCATGCATCCGCCCACTCACCCAGCCTGTCAAAGTCACCCTGCATTCTCATAACATCCTCCTCACATTTCACACTGCCACCCAGCTTTGTGTCATCGGCAAATTTGCTAATGTTACTTTTAATCCGTTCATCTAAATCATTAATATACATTGTAAACAGCTGCGGTCCCAGCTCTGAACGTTGTGGAACCCCACTGGTCACCGCCTGCCATTCCGAAAGGGACCCGTTAATCGCTACTCTTTGTTTTCTATCAGCCAGCCAATTTTCAATCCATGTCAGTACTCTGCCCCCAATACCATGTGCCCTAATTTTGCCCACTAATCTCCTATGTGGGACTTCATCAAAGGCTTTCTGAAGCTCCAGGTACACTATATCCACTGGCTCTCCCTCGTCCATTTTCATACTTACATCCTCAAAAAATTCCAGAAGATTAGTCAAGCACGATTTCTGCACTGGGGAGAAAGTTTCAATAAGCTGCATGCTGGATATTTGTCCATCACCGTTGCTGAATGCAATTTTGAGAGTGACTGTCGGTGCTGAACTCTACAATTATTGCTGATGCTCACCACACCCAGTTCTGCACCCTGGTCACTGAGCATGGGAGGAGGTTCTTCTGCTGCATATTCACCTTTATTGGGACTGGAGTTTAACGTGGACTGGAGTGGAGAGCGGCCAGTGAAGGAGTGGAGCTTTGAGGCTTTGGCTCGAGAGATTTCAGCGAGCAGAGGCAGAGGATGAGCTTGCTCCCAGTAAGGTAAGGCCGGGAAAGTTTATTTAATTAATTAACTTAGGAGTTAGTAATGGAGGCAGTAGATAGGGCAGTCCAGTGCTCCGATTGTAGGATGTGGGAAGTCAGGGACAGGACAATTGTCTCCGATATCTACACCTGCAAGAGGTGCATCCAGCTGCAGCTCCTGTCAAATCGGATCATTCGGGGGGCAGAGGCAGTAATAGATCAGAGTTTCAGGGAGACAGTCACCCCTAAAAGTCAGGAGACAGGTAGCTGGGTGACTGTCAGGAGAGGGAAGGGGAATAGACAGAAAGAGCAGAGCACCCCTGTGGCCGTTCCCATCAACAATAAGTATACTGTTTTGGATACTGTTGGTGGGGACGACCTACACCTACCAGGGACAAATTGTAGTGGTCACGTCTCTGGCACCGAGACTGGACCCTCAGCTCAGAAAGGAAGGAGTGAAAAGAGGAGAGCAGTAGTGATAGGGGATTCGATAGTTAAGGGGACAGTTAAGAGGTTTTGTGGGAAAGATATAGAATCCCAGTCTGTTGCCTCCCTGGTGCCAGGGTCCGCGATATCTCGGATGGAGTTCTCGGTATTCTCAGGAGAGAGGGTGAGCAGCCAGATGTCCTGGTCCACGTGGGGACCAATGACATAGATAGGAGTAGAGATCAGGTCCTGAAGAAGGAATATAGGGAGTTAGGGAAAAAAAGTGAAAAAGCAGGACCTCAAGGGTGGTAATCTCGGGATTGCTTCCTGTGCCGCGAGACAGACAGGGTGGGAACAGGAAGTCGTGGCAGTTGAATGTGTGGCTGAAGAGTTGGTGCTGGGGGCAGGGGTTCAGATTTCTGGAGCATTGGGATCTTCTCTGGGGAAGGTCTGACCTGTACAACAAGGACGGGCTGCACCTGAACTGGAAAGGGACCAATACCTTGGTGGGCAGGTTTGTTGGAGCTGTTGGGGAGGGTTTAAACTAGATTGTCAGGGGGGTGGGAATCAGAATGTGAGTGCAGAGATGAGGGTAGAAGGACAAGGGCATGATGCTGTGTGTTCTGAGTTGCTGAGGAAGGACAGGCAGGGACAAAACACACATGTAGCCAGTTCAAGGGGTTGAAATGTGTCTATTCCAACGCTAGGAGTATTAGGAATAAAGGGGATGAACTTAGAGAATGGATCAGTACGTGGAACTATGACGTTGTGGCCATTACTGAAACTTGGCTGGAGGAAGGGCAGGATTGGCTGATGCAGGTACTGGGGTTTAGGTGTTTTACAAGGATTAGGATGGGAGGTAGAAAAGGGGGGAGTAGCATTACTGGTCAGGGATAGTATCATGGCAATAGAAAGGGAGGACGCTGCAGAGGGAGTGTCCACTGAGTCGGTGTGGGTGGAAGTCAGAAATAGGAAGGGATCAATCACTGTGCCGGGAGTGGTCTATAGGCCCCCAAATAGCCCTCGGGACACCGAGGAACAGATAAGCAGGCAGATTTTTGAATGGTGCAGGAAATACAGGGTTGTAGTTATGGGTGATTTCAACTTCCCTCATATTGACTGGCACCTCTTGACTGCAAGGGGGATAGATGGGGCTGAATTTGTCAGGTGTATTCAAGAAGGATTCCTGACACAGTATGTGGACTGGCCGATGAGAGGACAGGCCATTCTGGATCTAGTTCTGGGTAATGAACCTGGTCAGGTGGCAGACATCTTGGTGGGGGAGCATTTTGGTGAGAGTGACCACAACTCCCTTAGCTTCAGCATAGCTATGGAAAAGGATAAAAACAGACAAAATGGGAAAGTGCTTAACTGGGGAAGGGCTAACTATGAATGGATGAGGCAGGAACTAGCGAGAGTAAATTGGAAACAGGTGTTCAAAGGTGCAAGCACAGGAGTAATGTGGAGGAAGTTTAGGGACTACTTGTGCTGGGTTCAGGATAGGTTTGTCCCACTGAGGTAAGGAAAAAATGGTAGGAAAAGGGAACCGTGGCTGACGAAACATGTGAGGCAACTCGTCAAGCGGAAGAAGGAAGCATATGTTAGATATAAGAAGCAGTCAGAGCCCTGTTGGCCGCTTTTCGATTGCTCCTACCCTGTTTACTTAATTGTCTCTACCAGTCTTTTTTTTTGAAACCTTATTATAATACTTCAATACTGCTTTACTATGGCTGGGAAAAGAACCAGAGCATTTGCAAAAGAAAGAGAAACAGAAGATGAATCCCCAGTCACTTTGGATTCAATCAGTGACTTCCTTAAATCGCAGAAATAGGAATTCTCTGAGGAGTTTCAATGGCTTAACAGCAAATTGGATACAATTCAACAAACTTTATTTGAGCATGAGAACCAAATTCAGGAGAATACTGTGAAGCTAATGACACTTGAAGAGGACATTGAAGATACAATTAAACTCTGCAAAGAGTTATCTTTATCCAGTGATAAAATGCTGAAAAGGATCATCAGTCTCGAAAACAGGAACAGGAGAAATAACTTGCAAATCCTGGGTCTTGAAGAATCAGTTGAAGGCGCTGACCGTTCGAAGTCTTTGCAAACTTTCTGAAGCAGATTTTCCCAGCTTTATTCACTTCTGAGCCGAAGCTCAATCGAGCTTTTCGCTCTCCGACTTTGAAGCCGTTGTCCTCAGCGGCGAAACCCAGATCGGTCGGACTAACCTTTCAGGAGTTTCATATTAAGGGCCTTTTAATTTGCCATACCCGGCGACAAGGAATGATTGATTTCCAAAGTTACATGGTTAGATTTGTGGAAGACTATTCACCTGAAATTTTGACTGATTGCATGAAATATAAAGAAGTTATGTTGGAATTTTATAATGAAGGATATAAACCATCCCTTCGGTTCCCCGCTCATCTGAGTATTGTTTTGAAGAACGGATTGTGAAAAAGAATAAAGTCAGTTGAAGATGCAAAAGATTTTCTGAAGGATGAAGTCTAAAACTGTTATACTTCTTATTTGATCAAGTTTTTTCTTCTGTTAATATGAATTTAAAATAAGGTTTCATTAAGCTTACATTTGGCTGTTCATATATTGTCTTTTGTTTTTTTTGATACTACTTTATTTTATCCCTTTTTGAGGCTTTATTTTAATACAGCTTTTTTGGATTTGTTTAAAGTGACCTTTTCATATTTTCGAATACTGAGTTCTTTTGCTTTTTATGTTGTGTATTGATAGGGACATAATGACCTTGCAAGACTGGAGTTTTTTCTGTCAACAGGATTTTTTTGGGGCCGGTACTTAGTTCTTAGCTCACTGACTGTCTATTGGTCAGCTTTCTCGCTTTGGATGGGGGAGGGCGTAGGGCCTATTTCTCTCTGGGAGCTGTGTTGGGTTGAATATATAATTGTTTGAGATTCCTGCGCCCTAAGGACAAAGAGTTTTCATTCTTCTCACATGTTTATCATTCTTATTCTCAAATTGATTACTTTTTTATTGACTCGTCTAATTCCATCTGTAATCGACTGCAAATATGACATTATCGCCATTTCAGATCATGCTCCAGTGAAACTTTCTATCAAGTTAATGGATACCACTTGTACTAATAGGCAATGGTGATTTAATTCCAATTTGCTTCAAGACCTGTACTTTGTTAAATTTATGAAGGAACAGATTGATTTCTTTTTTTCCAACTAACATTACGGAAGAAATTTCCAAAGGCACAGTTTGGGATGCTTTTAAAGCTTATATCTGCGGACAGATTATTTCTTTTTCTGTTGGTTTAAACAAACATATTAAGAATGAAACATTTTTGTTGGTTGATAAAATTAAAGAAATTGATAAGAAATATTCTATTGCTCCTAGTAAGGAGCTCTACAAACAGAGAGTCGAACTTCAAATGGAACATAACTTATTATTAACATCCTCAATTGAAAATCAATTAATGAAAACTAGAAATAAGTTCTATATTCATAGTGATAAATTGGGTAAATTATTAGCTAATCAATTGAAAACTACTTCAGTTAAATGTCAAATTATCCAGATTCGTAAACATGATGACACTTTGACAGTTGATCATGACGAGATAAACAAAACTTTTGAAGAATTTTATATTTCTTTATACAATTCTGATTTTCCTCATGACTCTAACACTATGCATGATATTTTAAGGAAATTGAACTTTCCAAAATTATCACACAAAGAATGTTCAACATTAGAAACTCCGATGACAGATGAAGAAATAACAATGAATTCTGGCAAAATACCTGGTCCTGATGGTTTTACAGTGGAATTTTTAAAGTTTTTTTTCCTCTATTCTCTCTCCTTGGTCATCTAGAATATTTAAAGAAGCAATCAGATTAGGTAAATTACCACAATCATTTTATGAAGCTTCTATTTCTTTAATTCTTAAAAAGAATAAAGATCCTACTGATTGTGCATCATACAGACCGATATCGCTTTTGAATGTAGACTCCAATTTTTTTTCTAAAATATTAGTGACTAGGTTAGAAAAGGTACTACCTCAAATTATCTCTGTGGACCAAACAGGATTTATTCAAAATCATTATTCATTTTCTTAATATTAGGAGGTTAATGAATATTGCTTATACTCCTTCATTTAACACTCTGGAATGTATTATTTCATTAGCTGCTGAGAAGGCTTTCGACAGAGTTGAATGGCCATATTTAGTTACTGTGTTTGAGAAATGTAATTTTAGTCCGATATTTATATCTTGGATTAAATTGATATATCATTCCCCCGTAGCTTCTGTTTGTAGTAACAATCAAAGATCTTCCTTTTTTTGTTTATCTCGGGGTACTAGGCAGGGATGTTCATTATTATTTGATATTGCCCTTGAACCTTTAGCAATTGCCATCCCAGACTCACCTAACATTTTTGGTATTACCCATGGAAATGAAATGCAGGAGTTATCATTATATGCAGATGATTTGTTATTATGTATCTCTAATCCTGGAAAATCTATTCCTGTTACTTTATTCTTGTTGGCTCAGTTTAGTAATTTTTCTGGTTACAAATTTAAGCTTAATAAGAATGAACTATTTCCCTTAAATATGCAGGTTTCTATTGATGGATGTTTACCATTTAAATTGGTTACTGACTCTTTTATATATTTAGGGGTTAAAATTACGAAAAAGCGTAAAGATTTATTTAAAGCTAATTTTTCTACCTTTAATCGATCAGATTAAACTTTTGTTTACTAAATGGTCACCAATGTCTTTATCATTGATCGGTCAGATCAATGTTATCAAGATGATTATTTTGCCTAAGTTTTTATACGTATTTCAAGTGGTGCCAATTTTCATTCCAAAATTATTTTTTGATAATGTTGATTCCAAAATCTCCTCATATATATGGCAGAACAAAAATCCTAGGTTAGGCAAAGGACGTTTACAGAAATCTAAAAAGGAGGTGAGGTTTAGCTTTGCTGAATTTTAGATTTTACTATTGGGCAATTAACATTTGATATTTAAATTTTTGGTTATGAGACTTGGATGCAACTTCAAGTCCACGTTGGGTGAATCTTGAATGTAATTCTTTACAAGGGTTTTCATTGGGTTCTATTTTAGGGTCTTCGCTTCCCTTTACTCTTTCTAAATTGTATAAACAAATGGATAACCCAATAGTTAAATATACTTGACATATATGGTTTCAATTTGGAATTCTTTTTGGGTTGAATCAATTTACTTTAGCAAGTCCTATTGTATCTAATTTCTTTTTTCAACCCACTACTATAGATTAAGAATATTTGGCTTGGAAAATTAAAAGTAGAGTACGATTTTGTGATTTATTTTCAGATAATTGTTTCACGTCTTTTGAACAACTAATAAATATAATTTGCCTAGATCTCACTTTTTTAGATATTTACAAGTTAGAAATTTTTTTAAAATACTGTTTTTCCTACCTTCCCGAATTTACAAACGTTTGTATATTCAATGGATATTTTGGAAAAACAAAATTAGATTTAAAGCCTCTTCAGAATGGTATAATAGCAATTATTTATGATATAATTATGAAAATATGTCTAATAAAAATCAGAGTGATTGGGAAAGGGAACTTAAGATTATTGTACCAATTGTAAAATGGGAAAAACATCTTCAATTAGTTAATTCATCTATATGTGCGAAACATGCGTTGATACAGTTTAAAGTAGTAGATAGGGCTCATATGTCTAGGGATAAATTATCTCGTTATTATTCTCATATAAATTCTATCTGTGATAGATGTCACTCTGAGATAGCTTCTCTAACTCAAATGTTTTGGTCATGTCCTTCGTTGAAAAAAATATTGGAAATATATTTTTGATATTATCTCAACTGTTTAGAATATTGACCTACAACCTCACTCTATTACTGCCATTTTTGGGTTACCAATGATAGAATCAAGTCATTTAACCCCTTCAGCTCGTCGGATGATTGCATTTCTTACATTAATGGCTAGAAGATCCATTTTGCTGAATTGGAAAGAGATTAATCCTCCCACCACATTTCATTGATTTTCTCAAACTATGTTGTGTTTAAATTTGAAAAAAAAAATTAGAAGTGTTGTTTATGATCCCTCTATTAAATTCGAAGAAGACTTGGAGGCCATTTATTAAACATTTTCATATGATGTAACTTGACCTTTTCCAAACTTATTTTATTTCTTTGTAATACATGGTGAGAGGAACGGAGTCAACAACACTAATGGTTCCCTTTTTTTAACGATGTTACAAAACAGCCCATGCCTTTTTTTAGTTTAGTTGATTAACATTGTTTATGTTAGTTTTTTTCCGGGATATATTTTTGTTTTTTTTTTTCTTTTTCATGATTTTTTTATATAGATTTCTTTGTTTTATATTGTTCATCTGTATCATGTATGATAGGGAGATTTAATACTCATGTGTCAACTGGGCTTATATTTAACTATGAAAATTACAATGCTGTATTCCCAATAATTTTGTATCAATACTGTGGTATGTTTATTATTATGATACTAATAAAGATTGAAAAAGAGAAAAAAATATATATGATTGTTTGTTTGAATATCTTACTTTATGGTTTGCTTTCTAGTTTTAATAAGTCATGGCCAGATATTTTTAGTTACATGTTGATTAGTATTTAAAATGGTTTGAAATAGTAACCTATTTAATTTGAATGTGAAAGGGCTGAATCACCCCACCAAAAGGAACAAAGTGTTTGCTTATATTCAAAAATTAAAAGCACCTTTTTTTTTTTTTACAAGAAACACACATACGCAGCTGTGATAGCTTACGTTTTTTTTTACTCGGTGGAAGGATATGCAATTCCACTCTTCGTTTAATGCAAAATCATGTGGAGTTTCGATTTTTGTAGGCAATACAATTTCCTTTATTCAGCATAAAGTTGTTTCGGACCCTAATGGTCGATTTGTTATTGTATCGGAGTTCAGACAGTAAATTGATTGTTTTTGCTAATGTTTATGCCCCCAATGTAGATGATCTATGATTTTTTGAAAGTCTATTTTCATTTTTGCCAGATTTGTGTACGTACTCCCTTGTGATGGGAGGAAATTTTAACTGCTGGTTAGATCCAGTATTAGATCGCTCATCTATTAAACCAGCCACACTTAATAAATCAGCTTTGTTTATCCAATCGTTTCTAACTATATGTGGTAGAGTTGATGCTTGGCGATTTCTTCATCCGACGGACAGGGAGTATTCTTTTTTTTCTCTCATGTCCATCATACTTATACTGGGATTGACTTTTTTTATTGGTAGTCAAATGATTCTGTTAGTTCAATCGGTTGAATATAAAGAGATTGCTATCTCTGACCACTCTCCTGTAATTCTATTTTTTAAAGCTTCCTGGTCCTATCCCCATGAGTAGATTTTGGCAATTTAATTTAACTCTGTTATCCGATGAAGATTTTTTAAACATTTATGGAGAATCAAATTACTCTTTATTGTTGAAGAAAATATGTTGGAAAAGACGTCTAGCCTTATCATATGGGATACTTTTAAAGCATACATCTGGGGTCAAATTATTTCTTATATCACAAACATCATTAAAAAAGCTAACAAAGAAAGAAATGAATTAGCCAATCAGTTAAAGCAACTGGACCATAAATATGCTTCAGTTCCTGATCCTGAAACATATAAGAGACGTACTGAAACTAAAACTAAATATGATCTTTTAATGTATCCAATTGAAAGCCAACTTTTAAAAGATAAGATTAGATTATGAGGACACTCAGTCCTCGTTTGTCATTTAGTAATGCATGCATTAAGAAATGATACAATGTTCCTCCAGTATATTACGGAAACACAAGACAGACCAAGACTAAAACTGACAAAAACCACATAATTATAACATAGTTACAACCCTGCAAAACAATACTGTATTTGATAAAGAGCAGACCATGGGCACGGTTAAAAAAAAAGTCTCAAAGTCCCGATAGCCCCATCATTTCACACAGACGGTAGAAGGAAGAAACTCTCCCTGCCATGAACTTCCAGCGCCGCAAACTTGCCGATGCAGCACCCTGGAAGCACCCGACCACAGCCGACTCTGAGTCCATCCGAAAATGTCGAGCCTCCGACCAGCCCTCCGACATCCAGCACCATCTCTGCTGAGTGCTTTGACCCTGGTCCCGGCCGCCAAGCAACAGGCAAAGCCAAGGATTCAGGGCCTTCCCCTCCGGAGATTCTGGATCGCACAGTAG
Source organism: Mobula birostris (assembly GCF_030028105.1). NCBI lineage: Eukaryota > Metazoa > Chordata > Chondrichthyes > Myliobatiformes > Myliobatidae > Mobula > Mobula birostris. The sequence goes on from NC_092382.1 coordinate 14,751,032, forward strand.
CAGCGGCAGCGAAACAGGCATTTCAGAAGTTACACCAGATGTTCCTCCGTGCTTCTCACATCCGTCTCCATCAAATCAGGATCGTGCACAGCATCCTACTTGACAAATAACAATATTCATCACTGGAGTGGCCGCTGTGCGCTTCGTCGCGCCACCGTCTTCTCTCAGTCAACTTTATATTCACGGAGATAAAACTGGTAAGCTACTGGCTAATCAATTGAAGCCATTTTCAGCCAATCGGCAAATTAAAGAAATACATAAAATTAATGGGGACATGACAACTGACCACCTTGAAATTAATGCCACTTTTAGGGAATTTTATTCTAAATTGTATAGTTCTGACTCTGTTAATGATAATATTGCAATGAATAATTTTTAGATCAATTAAATATCCCAAATCTTTCGTTACATGATCGTAGGCAATTGGATCAACCTATTTCCCAGGAGGAAATTGCTCAGGCTATTTGAGATTTGCATTCTGGGAAATCCCCAGGACCCGCTGATTCTCTGGAGAGTTTAATAAGGCTTTTTCCTCCTTGCTTATACCACACTTATGTTCTACCCTTACAGATTCCTTTAAGGCAGGAAGACTACCGCAGTCTTCTTACGAAGCTTCCATTTCGCTCATTCTCAAAAAGAATAAGAATCTTACTGTAGGTTCTTTGTATAGACCAATCTCTTTACTCAATTTCGATTCTAAAATTTTATCCAAAGTATTGGCTCGCAGACTTGAAAATATTATATTGTAGCTGTGTGCTACACACAGCGCTAAAAATAACCACACGTAGTTTGTGAGTTAGAGTTGTGATAAAAGAGATTTATTCAAACTTCGCGGCCTGCTTTAAAGCCTTCCTGTTCCCGCCCTCCCTGGGTGGGACTGCCGTGGGGAATGCACAATCGCAGACCCTTTCCGCGCACGGGATTTCCCCCCTGCTGCTGAAGATGGCCTGGCGCCCTTTTTGGGGCCGGCCTATCTGCCAGCGCGCGCCGGTTCGTGTGTGCTAGAAATTGGGTCGCCACATAACGCCCCCCACTCCAGAACCGGCGATACCTCCCCCAATGTCCACAGTCTGGATCGGCCTCTGTTTGGGAGGTCTGCCCCTGCGCCGCGGTGCCTGAGCCTGGACCAGCTGCGCCAAGTCCACATGGGCCGGTTTGAGTCGGTCCACCGTGAAAACCTCCTCTCTCCCCCAAATGTCCAGCACGAACGTGGACCCGTTGTTCCTGATCACCTTAAACGGCCCCTCGTAGGGCCGCTGTAGCGGTGCCCGGAGTCCGCCCCATCGTACAAAAAGAAACTTACAGTTCTGCAGGTCTTTGGGTGCGCAGGTCGGGCTCTGTCCGTGCTGTGAAATGGGGATGGGGGCCAGGTTACTGAGACGCTCCCGTAGTCAGACCAGGACTGCTGTGGGTTCTTCCTCTTGCCCCCTTGGGGCTGGTATGAACTCTCCTGGGACAACCAGGGGTGCGCCGTACACCAACTTGGCTGATGAGGTGTGCAGATCCTCCTTGGGCGCCGAGCGAATTCCGAGCAGGGCCCAGGGAAGTTCATCCACCCAGTTAGGCCCCTCCAGGCCGGCCATGAGAGCCGACTTCAGGTGACGGTGGAAGGTATTTGTGTGGTGTAGCTGCGATCCTAAAAGGTTGGCCATAGCCGACCACAGGCTGGAGGTGAACTGGGCTCCCCTGTCGGAGGTAATGTGGGCTGGTACCCCAAAGCGTGCTACCCAGGTTGCGATCAGTGCTCGGGCGCAGGATTCGGAGGTGGTGTTGCTGAGCGAGACTGCCTCTGGCCATCTGGTGCACCAGTCTATCATAGTTAGGAGGTACCGCGCTCCTCGTGATACTGGCAGGGGCCCCACGATATCCACATGGATGTGGTCGAACCTCCGGTGGGTGGGTTTGAACCGCTACGGCGGAGCCTTGGTGTGCCACTGCACCTTGGCTGTTTGGCACTGCATGCACGTTTTGGCCCATTCACTGACCTGTTTACGCAGTCCATGCCACACGAACCTGTTGGTGACCAGCCGGACGGTTGTCCTGATGGAGGGGTGCGCTAAGTTGTGAATGGATTCGAAAACCTGCCGGCGCCAGGCTGCTGGGACGATGGGGCGGGGTTGGCTGGTAGCTACGTAACACAGTAGGGTCCTCTCACCTGGGCCTACGGGGAGGTCTTGGAGCTGTAAACCGGAGACTGCAGTCCTGTAACTGGGGATCTCAGCGTCTGCCTGCTGTGCCTCTGCCAGCGCTGCATAGTCCACCCCCTGGGACAGGGCCTGTATGGTAGGTCTGGATAGTGTGTCCGCCATGACGTTGTCCTTTCCCGAGACATGCCGGATGTCCATCGTATATTCGGAGATGTAGGACAGATGTTGCTGCTGGTGGGAAGACCAGGGGTCGGACACCTTAGTGAACGCAAAGGTAAGCGGTTTGTGGCCTGTGAACGCAGTGAAGGGCCTACCTTCTAAGAAATATCTGAAATGCCGGATTGCCAGGTATAGTGTCAATAGCTCCCGGTTGAAAGCACTGTATTTGAGTTCGGGTAGTCGTAGGTGTTTGCTGAAGAATGCCAGGGGTTGCCAGCGACTCTCGATGAGTTGTTCCAGCACTCCACCGACTGCTGTGTTGGATGCGTCCACCGTGAGGGCAGTAGGAACGCCCATTCTGGGGTGCACTAGCATCGCGGCGTTTGCTAAGGCTTCTTTGGTTTTAACAAAAGCGGCCGCAGCCTCTTTATCCCAGGTAATGTCCTTGCCCTTACCCGACATCAGGGTGAACAGGGGGCGCATGATTCGGGCTGCTGAGGGGAGGAAACAGTGGTAGAAATCCACCATACCCATGAAACGTCAACTGTACTTCTTCCTAGAGATGCTGCCTGGCCTGCTGCGTTCACCAGCAACTTTGATGTGTGTTGCTTGAATTTCCAGCATCTGCAGAATTCCTCATGTTTAGGAATGATGGTGCTTAGTTCTCTGAAGGTGGAATCTCATGTGGATAGGGTGGTGAAGAAAGCTTTTGGTTTGCTGACCTTTATAAATCAGAGCATTGAGTATAGGAGTTGGGATGTAATGTTAAAATTGTACAAGGCATTGGTAAGGCCAAATTTGGAGTATTGTGTACAGCTCTGGTCACTGAGTTACAGGAAAGATGTCAACAAAATAGAGAGAATACAGAGGAGATTTACTAGAATGTTACCTGGGTTTCAGCACCTGAGTTACAGAGAAAGGTTGAACAAGTTCGATCTTTATTCTTTGGAGCGTAGAAGGTTGAGGGGGGACTTGATAGAGGTATTTAAAATTATGAAGGGGATAGATAGACTTGACGTGGATAGGCTTTTTCCTTTGAGAGTAGGGGAGATTCAAACAACTGGACATTAGTTGAGAGTTAAGGGGCAAAAGTTCAGGGGTAACACGAGGGGGAACTTCTTTACTCAGAGAGTGGTAGCTGTGTGGAACGAGCTTCCAGTAGAAGTGGTAGAGGCGGGTTCGATTTTGTCATTTAAAAAAAATTCGATCGGTATATGGACAGGAAAGGAACGGAGGGTAGAGGCAGGTAGATGTGACTAAGTGAGAGTAAGCATTCAGCATGGACTAGAAGGGCCAAGATGGCCTATTTCCATGCTGTAATTGTTATATGGTTATATGAACTTGCGGGTGTCTCTGTAGGTTGGACAACTGAGTGACTTCCTTCTCAGACTGAGCAGGTGAACGGCCTCTCCCCAGTGTGAACTGACTGGTGTGCTTGTAGGCTAGCCAGCTGTGTGAATCCCTGCCCACAGACTGAGCAGGCGAATGGCCGCTATGCAGTGTGAACTGACTGGTGTCTCCGTAGGTGAGATGCCTGAGTGAATCCCTTCCCACAGTCTGAGCAGGTGAACGGCCTCTCCCCAGTGTGAACTCTCCGATGCACCTTCAATTGGGATGACTGAGTGAATCCCTTCCCACAGTCTGAGCAGGTGAACGGCCTCTCCCCAGTGTGAACTTGCTGGTGTCTCTGTAGATCAGATGATCGAGTGAATCCCTTCCCACAGACTGAGCAGGTGAACGGCCTCTCCCCAGTGTGAAATCGCTGGTGTTTCAGTAGGTCAGATGACTGAGTGAATCCCTTCCCACAGTCTGTGCAGGTGAACGGCCTCTCTCCAGTGTGAACTCGCTGATGTACCTTCAGATGAGATGATAAATTGAATCCCTTCCCACAGACTGAGCAGGTGAATGGCCTCTCCCCAGTGTGAACTCGCTGATGTACCTTCAGTTTAGATGAGGAAGTGAATCCCTTCCCACAGACTGAGCAGGTGAATGGCCACTCCCCAGTGTGAACTGACTGGTGTTCTTGTAGGTGAGCTGACTGTGTGAATCCCTTCCCACAGTCTGAGCAGGTGAACGGCCTCTGCCCTGTGTGAACTTGCTGATGTATCTGCAGATGAGATGACTGAGTAAATCCCTTCCTACAGACTGAGCAGGTGAATGGCCTCTCCCCAGTGTGAACTCGCTGATGTATCTGCAGATCAGGTGATCGAGTGAATCCCTTCCCACAGTCTGAGCAGGTGAACGGTCTCTCCCCCGTGTGAAGTCTCTGATGCACTGTCAGTTGAGATGACGAAGTGAATCCGTTCCCACAGTCTGAGCAGGTGAACGGCCTCTCCCCAGTGTGAACTCTCTGATGTTCCTTCAGTTGAGATGACGAAGTGAATCCCTTCCCACAGTCTGAGCAGGTGAACGGCCTCTCCCCAGTGTGAACTCGCTGATGTATCTGTAGATCAGATGATCGAGCAAATCCCTTCCCACAGTCTGAGCAGGTGAACGGCTTCTCCCCAGTGTGAACTCGCTGATGTGCTTGTAGGTTAGCTAACTGTGTGAATCCCTTCCCACAGTCTGAGCAGGTGAATGGCCTCTCCCCAGTGTGAATTCGCTGATGTACCTTCAGTTGGGATGATCGAGCGAATCCCTTCCCACAGTCCGAGCAGGTGAATGGCCTCTCCCCAGTGTGAACTCTCTGATGTACCTTCAGGTTAGATGACTGAGTGAATCCCTTCCCGCAGTCTGAGCAGGTGAACGGCTGCTCCCTGGTGTGAACTCGCTGGTGAGCCATTAGGTCGAATAACCGCGTGAATCCTTCCCCACAAATTCAGCAGATGACCAGCCTCTGCTCAGTGTGAACAGACTGGTGTATCCACAGGTGGGATGACCGACTGAATCCCGTCTCACACATAGAACAGGTGAATGGGCTTGTCTCAGTGTAAACTTGCTGATGTACCTTCAGTTAAGATGATGGAGTGAATCCATTCCCACTGTCTGAGCAGGTGAATGGCCTCTCCCCTGTGTAAGATGACAGGCGCGTCAGTCAGTCAGATGATCAAATGAATCTCTCCCGACAGTCTGAGCAGGAAGGATGATCGAGTGAATCATTGCTCCACTTCTTAAATATCTGGACAAAGACAGCAAAACTGGCGTGTTGTGTTCGAGATTCCCGTAGACAAATTCCTTGTCATTTTTAATCTGTAAAAAGATTTACAAAATCGATCAATGAGTGAAGGACAACATTTCAGATGAGATCACTTGAGTTGCCAAGGTGTGATCTGGCATCACACCGTTACAGTGAGGTTCAACCCAAGTTGGAGAGAGAAATCACCTTCTAACTGGGCACAGTGCTGGTATCTGGAATGACCATCAAATTCTCTGATGCTCTTCCTGTCTCTCTAAGAATGGGGCATTTCTGCCATCTCCAATCTGTGACCTGGCTCAGTTTGACTCTCTCCATTGGTATTATTCCCTGTTCCCACTGAGCTGCATAGGTTCTTGGCCCCACAGTAACTGAAACACTCACACACAAATAGCCGGCAGTGCATTCCATGCACCCACCACTCTGTGTGAAAAACTTACCCCTGACATCCCCTCAGTATCTATTTCCAAGCTCCTTAAAACTATGTCCCCTGTTGTTAGCCATTTCAGCCCTGGGAAAAAAACCTCTGGCTCTCCACACGATTAATGCCCCTCATCATCTTATACATCTAAAAAAGGCTCTAAACATAAACAAGGAAATTACACATTGCTTTGAGGATTTGTTAGAAATATACAAAATTATGAGGGTATAGATAGGGTAAATGCGAGCAGCTTTTTCCACTGAGGTTGCGTGGGATGGCCAGAGGTCATGGTTAAGTGGAGAAGGTGAAAATTTAATGGGAATATTTGGAAAAGCTCTTTCCTGCAGTGGTTGTGAGAGTGTGGATTGAGATGTCAGCACAGGTGGTGAATATGAACTCGGTTTCACCATTTCAAAGAAGTTTGGATGGGAGCCTGGATGATAGGGGTATGGAGGGCGATGGTCTCGGTGCAGGTAGTTGCATTAGACCAGCGGTCCCCAACCACCGGGTCGCAAAGCATGTGCTCCCGGGCTACAAGGAAACAATATGACTTGGCGATATGAGTCAGCTGCACCTTTTCTCATTCCCCGTCACGGCCACTGATCAGCCATTACGCATGTGAGGTCATGACCCGCGCGTCATCTGTGTCAGCGCGGGAAGGAGATCAACTCCTCGAGCTTGCAAATGACGGCGGGCTGAAAAGTATGTTTGAAATAACATCTCTGTCGGCATTCTGGATCAAAGTCAAGGCTAAATATCCTGAGATAGCCACGAAAGCACTGAAAACGTTGCTTCCATTTCCAACATATCTCTGCGAAGCGGAGTTTTCTCCAATGAATGCAACGAAAACTAAATTGCGGAATAGACTGGACAGGAACTCACTTCGAGTATCGCTGTCTCCCATCATCCCTTGATAGGACCGTGTTGTTGGAGGGAAACAAGCCCAGGGCTCCCACTGATTCAGCGATATTGGTGTGTTCCAATGATCTTATATATTCATACGGGGAAAATATGTGCTGTGTGTTTAAAATCCAAATGTTACTTAAAATGTCATGATGCTATTGACTTACTTATATAACCATATAACAATTACAGCACGGAAACAGGCCATCTCTGCCCTACTAGTCCGTGCCGAATGCTACTCTCACCTAGTCCCGCCGACCTGTACTCAGCTCATAACCCTCCATTCCTTTCCTGTCCATATAGCTATCCAATTTTTCTTTAAATGATAATATCGAACCTGCTTCTGCCACTTCTACTGGAAGTTCATTCATCACTTACTTCAAGCTCCTCTAATAATTGACTTATCACTATATTCATGCGAGGAAAATATGTGCTGTGTGTTTTATATTAAATTCGTTAGATAAACCCTTTTAGAAATGAAATTGGGTGTATTAGCCATTTATCACCTATATTCCAGTCATGATTAACACCGCTCCCCCCCCCCCACTCCGAACAGAATCACGAAAAAGGATTTGCAGGAAAAATCGGCAGGTCACGACGCGCATGCGCACTGGTGCCCGCGCAAGGCTTCATGGTCATTGTAGTCTTTCTCTGGGTAAACGCAACGTATTTGACTGCTACTCTTGTCCGTTGGCAACCCTACCCACCAACCCCGCCCCCCCCCCCCCCCCCACCGGGTTGGCCGGCCCGCAAGAATATTGTCAATATTAAACCGGTCCGCAGTGCAAAAAAGGTTGGGGACCCTTGCATTAGACAGCTTAAATGTTTTTTCAGCATTGACCAGATGGGCTAAATAGCCTGTTTCCATACGGAACTTCTCCATGTTTCTATGACACAGAAGCTGGCCAAACTTGTTTGGAAGGGAAAAGTTGGGAGTGACAACGGAGCAGCGATGGCTGGAGTTTCTGGGAGCAATTTGGGAGCTCAGTGATCGATACATCCGAAAGATGTGGAAACATTGGAAAGGCAGGAGGACACAACCGTGGTTGAAATGAGAAGCCAAAGCCAACATAAAAGCCAAAGAGAGGGTAAACAAAAGAGTGAAAATGATTGGGAAGCTTTTAGAAACCAACAGAAGACGACTAAAAAAAAAAAGTCAGAGCTCAGGGCGTGGAATTATGATATTGTAGTCATTAGTGAGTCTTGGTAGCGCCCAACAGTCTGAGGCATTTAGAGGAACAAAATATCCGGGGCCTCAATATCTCTTGAAAACCAAGGTTCCCTGCACCAGTTAACTTTCAACTTTTATTATGCAGGCACATACAAACTCTACACCTTCAAAATTTCACTTCTGAAGGCCCCCCACTTACCAAGTACTCCTTTGCCAGAAAACAGCCTGTCCCAAACCACACTTGTCAGATCCTTTCTGATACCATCAAAATTGATCTTTCTCCAATTTAGAATCTCAACCCATGGTCCAGACCTCTCTTTTTTCCATATTTACTTTGAATCTCATGGCATTATGGTCACTAATTTCTGTCACCAGCCCTGGATCATCAGCCTATTGCACACTTTTACATCAGGAATTCTATGTACTGATTAAGGGCACATTTGACAAACTCTACCCCATCTAGTCCTCTTACAGTATGGGAGTCCCAGTCAATACATGGAAAGTTAAAATCACTTACTGAATCAACTTTTGTTTCTTGGCATGGTCTGCGATCTCTCTACAAATTTGTTCCTCTAAATCCCTCGGATTGTTGGGTGCAACCAAGTCCCCAATAATGGCTACAATATCAGAATTCCCTGTCCTGAGCTCATCTGGTTTTCCTACAATGCTTCTTGCATTGTGATATACACAGCTCAGCACATTCATCGCTCCATGCTCAACCATTTGATTGCTGACTGTACCTGAGGTCTGAACAACATCCGACTGGTGTAAAGAAAACAACCTCTCCCTCATTGTCACAAAACATGCATCATTGCTGTCGCAGTTTATGTTCCACTGGATGCTAATGCTAAAGTAGCCATGAAAGACCTCAGTGCTGCTATTAGCAAGCTGCAGACATTGCATCCAGACGGAGCTTTGACTGTCGCTGGAGACTTTAATCATTGTAACCTACGTACCGTGCTTCCAAGATTTTACCAAAATGTATTATGCACCACCAGGTGTAATAAAACCTCAGATCATGTGTACACAAATGTGGCTGACACTCACAAACTAACTACCCTCCCCCATCTGGGACAGTCCGACCATCTTTCATTGTTTCTGCTTCCCAAGTATAGCCCGGTCACTAAACGTGTGAAACCCACAATGAAGACTATTAAGATCTGGCCGGAGGGGGCTGACTCTGCTCTTCAGCACCAATTCCAGCACACAGACTGGAGCACGTTTGCTGCCCATACCACCACAGACTCTCAGATTAACATTGATTTATACACCAACTCTGTCCTTGAGCACATCAACAAGTGTGTAGATAGAGAGACATTACTAAAACAAATAAGAGTTTTCCCCAATCAGAAACCATGGATGAACAGAGAGGTTCACCTCCTGCTCAAAGCAAGAGATTCAGCCTTCAGGTCTGGAGACTGGGAGGTTCACAGCTCAGCCAGGGCCAACCTGAGGAGGGGAATCTCTCAGGCTAAACACATATACAAACAGAGAATCGAGGAGCATTTCAACTCCTCAGACCCCCGGTCCATGTACATGGCATACAGGTCATTACAGACTTCAAACCTCCTAGTACTGTGCCCCCTTCCAGCTCTGCTACCCTCCCTGATGAGCTCAATTACTTCTACGCTCGCATTCATCGAGGGAACAAGGAGGTCACCCTCAAAGCGGATCTCCCACCTGGTGAACTGTCTCTCTCACTTTCCACCTCCGATGTTTGTGCCACCCTGAGCAGGGTGAATGTACGGAAGGCAGCTGGTCTGGATGGAATACCTGGCCGTGTGGTGAGACTCTGTGCAGGGCAGTTGACCGGGGTCTTCATGGACATTTTTAATCTGTCCCTGGCCCGGGGTGTTGTCCCCACAAGCTTCAAGATCGCCACCATCGTGCCAGTACTGAAGCATTCCACTGCCACGAGCCTGAATGATTTCCGCCCAGTTGCACTCACCCCCATCATTGCAAAGTGCTTTGAGAGACTGGTTTTATCACATCTGAAATCCTGTCTGCCCACTACCCTGGACCCCCATCGCACCAATAGGTCAACAGAGGACGCCATCTCCACGGCACTTCACTCTGCCCTGACCCACCTGGACAGCCCCAACTCTTACGTCAGAATGAGGTTCATTGACTTTAGTTCGGCATTCAATTCTGTAAGCCCCTTCAAGCTGATCACCAAACTTCGCCAACTTGGTATCAGCTCATCCCTCTGCAATTGGACCTTGGACTTTCTGACTGACAGACCCCAATCAGTTAAGTTAGACAACCTTTCCTCCTCCACTCTCACCCTGAACACCGGCGTGCCTCAGGGCTGTGGGCCGAGCCCTCTTCTGTACTCCCTTTTCACCTATGACTGCATTCCTGTACATGGTTCTAACTCCATAATCAAGTTCGCAGATGACACCACGGTGGTTGGCCAGATCAGAGGGGATGATGAGACGGCCTACAGGGACGAGGTCCAGCACCTGGCCGCGTGGTGTGCCGACAGCAATCTGGCCTTTAACACCCAGAAGACCAAGGAGATCATTGTGGACTTCAGGCATGCCAGGAGCCACACTCACGTCCCCATCTACATCAACGGAACTGTAGTGGAGCGTGTATCAAGCTTCAAGTTCCTTGGTGTCCACTTTTCCGAGGATCTCATCTGGTCCCTGAACTCCTCCATCCTGATCAAGAAGGCACAACAGCGCCTTTACTTCCTGCGGAACAACAAGAAAGCTCACCTCTGTCCCAGGATATGACAGACTTTTACTGCTGTACCATTGAGAGCATACTCACCAACCACATCTCAGTGTGGTATGGCAATTGTCCTGTATCAGAGCGCAAAGCACTCCAGTGTGTGGTGAAAACTACCCAGCGGATTATCGACAGCCAATTGTCCACCATTGAGAACATCTACCATAAACGCTGCCTGGGTAGGGCGAAAAGAATTATCAAGGATACATCTCACCCTAACCATGGACTTTTTAACTCCCCTCCCATCAAGGAGGTGCTAAAGGAGCCTCCGCTCCCACACCAACAGGCACAGGAAGAGCTTCTTCCCTGAGGCTGTGACACTGCTGAACCTCTAGTCACAGCGCTAAGCAGTATTGCATCCGTATTGTACTGTCTCAGTACTTTTATATTTGGGTGTTGTAGCACTTTTTTATTCAGTTATTTTGTAAATAACACGATTCTTTGCATTTCTGGTCAGATGCTAACCACATTTCATTGGCTTTGTATCTGTACTTGGCACAGTGACAATAAAGTTGAATCCAATCTAATCTAAAAAAAACAAAGGGGCTGATTGTGGATGACAGGAGGAATGGAGACAGGCTAATCCCAATTGACATCGATGGATCTGGGGTTGAGACAGTGAACTGCTTTAAGATCCTTGGCATAAACATCAGCGAGGACCTCACATGGTCTGTACATACCGGCTGTGTTGTGAAAAAAGCACAACAGTACCTTGCTCACCTCAGACGGCTGAAGAAGCTTGGGATTGAGTCCCAAATCCTAAGAACTTTCTACTGGAACACAACTGAGAGCATCCTGACTGGCTGCATCACTGCCTGGATGATCTGGAATTGATCCATTTCAAGTTCCAACTCCATAAAGTGCAGGGTTATGAGCTGCAGCTGGATGCACATCTTGTAGGTGAGGACATAAGGGACACTGGAGGTTCCGCCACCAATGTCCCCTCTAATTTGTAATGACCGGTCTGCACATAGAGCTTTAAGTTCCTCGGGGTAAATATCACAAATGACCTGACCTGGTCCAACCAGGCAGAGTTCACTGCCAAGAAGGCCCACCAGCACCTTTACTTCCTGAGAAAACTAAAGAAATTTGGCCTGTCCTCTAAAACCCTCACTAATTTTTATAGCTGCACTGTAGAAAGCATTCTTCTCGGGTGCATCACAACCTGGTATGGAAGTTGTCCTGTCCAAGACCGAAAGAAGCTGCAGAAGATCGTGAACACGGCACAGCACATCACACAAACCAATCTTCTGTCCGTGGACTCAGTTTACACCATACGCTGTCAGAGCAGTGCTGCCAGGATAATCAAGGACGCAACCCACCCAGCCAACAGACTTTTCATCCCTCTTCCCTCCAGGAGAAGGCTCAGGAGCTTGAAGACCCGTACGGCCAGATTAGGGAACAGCTTCTTTCCAACTGTGATAAGACTGCTGAATGGATCCTGACCCGGATCTGGGCCGTACTCTCCAAATATCCGGACCTGCCTCTCGGTTTTTTTGCACTACCTTACTTCCCATTCTTCTATCTTCTATTTATGATTTATAATTTAAATTTTTAATATTTACTAATTTTAACTAATTTTAATATTTATAATATTTAATATTTGTAATCCAGGGAGTATGAAGCGGAGAATCAAATTTTGCTGTGATGATTATACATTCTACTACCAATTGTTTGGCGACAATAAAGTACAAAGTAAAGTAAATCTTGTACTGTTCATTCTTTTAACCAGTGACAACATGTGCACAGTGAATTTTATATAGAGAGGTATTCATTTTAACTGCTAGCAAATCACTGTCAGTAAGAACTTTGATCTCCTCTGGGTTTGATGGAGTTCATCTGCGCTCTCACACAACCCAGGTAGCAGGCCTGTAACGGGTAATGAAGGATTTTCTCGCCAGAGCTTTTGCACATTGTCCATATCTGATTTGCTTGCTAAATGACGCTTTAAAAAGTCAGATTTCCAAATATCACTCCACTTCTTCCCACTTGCAAATTCTCCAGCAACTTTTGCATCACCACAATACACACAGGTAACACCAGTTTCTGTATTGTACATAAATATTTCCCCTGAACCCTCCCCCAGGTGACTGACGGTGGTGAACTCAGTGATGGCAATGCCAATGAATATGAAGGGAAGGGCAGTAGTCTGTCTCATTGGAGTCTGGCACATTTGTGATGTGAAGCTACTTGTTGCCCAGGGCAAAGGTGTTTGATATCATTATGTACCCAGAGAGAGTGGGACAAAACATGTTCTCACGGGTAGAAAGTCCAGAACAAGAGGGGGTAGAACAAGCAACAGACACAAAATGCTGGGGGAACTCAGCAGGCCAGGCAGCATCTATGGAAAAGAGTACTAATGCTGAGTTCCTCCAGCAATTTGTGTCTGTTGCTCGGATTTCCAGCATCTGCAGATTTTCTCTTGTTTGTGACTGGAGGCAGAACAAAGGTGATTTTCACAACAGCTGATGTAAAAGATTTTGTTCCCTTTCTCCGAGTTCCCGATCCTTGCATTTAGACAGCTGGAGCTCAGCTCTGTCTGAGAGACCCATCGGTTCCCATTCCCTCATCAGCCGGAAGCTCCCCGGGGCCCGTGTACGGATGGTGGGGCTGAGAGAGAGGGAAGAGAGCAGGACTGTCCCGGGATTGCGGGTCACGGAGTCCGGAGTCACAGCAACTACCCGAAGTCGGTGTTGAAAACGCCGCCCGGTGAGACCCCCAACCCGGAGATCCCTTCTCACCTCAACCGATCATCCGGGGCCTTTTGTGCCCCGCGCGCTGGTGAGCTCGAGCTTGGTCGGTTTAACGGCCGGGCTACTAATCACGTGACCAGCTCCTCCCCCACCGCTGTCAACAGAGGAGTCACGCGCTGCGCTATTCCCATTGGTGGGAAGCGATGTCAATCTCTGCTTCCAGCCAATAGCGAAGGCGGACCAGCCGAGTGGGCGTTACCCCTGCTGACACCGTCTCCCGGACTTTCCGTCACGGCGGGACAACCGTCAAAGTAAATGTCCGCTTTCTGATTTATTTCCATTTCCCTCCGAGGGAAGTTGGGGCGTTTGTGAAGCGTCTCCTGCGGCCGGAGTCTGATGTGTCGCTGAGAGGTAGGAGGAGACCGCTCGGCCCGTCGGTTTGATGCCGGTTCCCCGGGGAGGGAGAGGATGAAGACGGTGAGAGAGGGGGCGGACAGGATGTTTGTCCCGGTGGGGACAGGAGGGGCTCATCTGTGGAAATGTCTGAGCCCACGGTGGTGGCGATTCGCCACATTGGGGGGCAAACACCGGCAGACTGTTGCCCTGCAAGCGGGGCCGATGGTCCGGGCAAAGTGACAATTATTTGTGTTTTGTTGAGACTGTACCGGGAATATGGTGTAAAATCCCGCTCCCCACACTAACACGGGTCACACAGACCAAAGAACAAACTGCCGGAGGAACTCAGTGGGTCGGGCAGCATCTGTGGAGGGAAATGGACCGTCAACATTTCGGGCCGAGACCCTCCCTCTGGACTGAGAGTGGACGGGAAATAGTCCGAGAAAAGAGGTGAGGGGTGGGGATGGGGCAAGAGCTGGGGAGTGAGAGGTGGATCCAGGTGAGGGGGAGGTGGGAAGGTGGAAATAGTGACGGGGGTGGGAGGTGAGTGGTTGGGGCAACACGGGGCTGCAGAAGATGGAAATTAATTCCATAGAGGATTAACAAAGAGGTTAGAGAGTATTTGTTATAGAGAGTGCAATGAAGATTCACCAGACTGATCCCTGGAGTGGTGGGGTCATCATATGAAGAAAGATCAAATGTGATAACCCTTTCATTTAGAGAATCGAGGACTGAGAGGTGAACACATTGAAATGCACAACATCATTACTGGCTGAACCAGGGATCCCAGTCTCTGAAAAAGGGGGTGGACTGTCCGGGACTGAGATGAGGGGAAATGTCTCCACTCCGAGGGTGGTGAATGTCTGTAAATCCCCACCACAGAGGCCGGTGAAGACTCAGTGATCATCCTCACATAAAACAGAGGCCGGCAGATGTGTGGAGACCGAAGGGATCGAGGAAATGAGGATCGTGCAGAAACATGTGGCTGAGATGGGAGAGCAGCCATCATCTTGTTGATGGTTAGAGGGGCTGAATGGCCACCTCCTGCTGTTTCTCACCTGATGTTTCAGTGTTCCTGTCCAGTGAGGCTGGAGAAATGTGAATAGAAATTATTGTTTATACACATGGATGGATTTAAATGAAACCTGCACATTACCGTTTTGGGTCTGAATTGTGTGTTGGACCGGGATGGGAATCGAGCCTGTGACTCTCTGACCTGGGGGTGGAGGGAAAGGGACAGGGAAGATCTGGAGGAAGAAGTAAAAATGTATCTTGTGTGAATATGGAATAATGTGGGAAATGCAGCGGATGGGTCGGGCAGCGTGTGAGGGGCGAGGAGCAGAGTCACCGGTTCAGGTGGGAGACCCTCCACCCGTCACGTGATCCCATTTCCTGTTCACGTTTTTCCACAAATCTGCAGCATCTGCCGGTCACTGCTCTAAGTGTCTGTGTAGCTTCATCTTTCGTCCATTCAGACAAGTCAGTGAGATCCGGATCTGTCACGTCCTCTCGTTGTGGGTGGACAATGATTTTTTCTGCAATATTTTCAGCATGTTTCTATATAACCACATAACAATTACAGC
The DNA here is from genome assembly GCF_030028105.1 of Mobula birostris. Classification (NCBI taxonomy): domain Eukaryota; kingdom Metazoa; phylum Chordata; class Chondrichthyes; order Myliobatiformes; family Myliobatidae; genus Mobula; species Mobula birostris. The sequence goes on from NC_092382.1 coordinate 14,766,371, forward strand.
ATGGAAACAGGCCATCTCGACCCTTCTAGTCCGTGCCGAATGCTTACTCTCACCTCGTCCCAGGCCTTTGCCCATAACCACTGGGCTGAGGCCTGGGACTAGGCCTCATTCCACTGTTTTTACCTGCTGAAGGGCAGCCAATGTTTCTGGATGTATGACCCATTTATGTGAGAATTTAGCCTTTTGTATTTATCTGAGCTTTTCATAAGTTAAGTTAGAGTTTAGTACAGTTTTGCTAAGCTTCACTCCAGAATTTCCAAAGCAATAACCCATTCGGTCAAATAGTCCCACACAATTAAAATAGTTTATTACATTTTTTAATTTTGTACTACTTATATAATTTAACTATTTAATATGTATGTTCTTATTTTAAATCACAATGGTTAAAATCTATTGTTATGAATTAGGTTCTATTGCTGCCGCAGAGACAACAAATTACATGACATCTGCCGGTGCTATTAAACCTGATTCTGATAATTGGTCTGGGAGACCCACCACCAGTCACCTGATCCCAGTTACCGCAGATCGTAATGTGAGATTGAAGCCTTTTCTATTTCTTCGTGTTCCTCAGTTCAGTTAAGTTTCCTTCTGTGGTTCCAAAGCAGAAGCTCAGTCTGTCTAATATTTCCACACAATTAAAATGGGGAATTTGCTTATTCTTATCACGTACTGAGCTACAGTGAAAATCTTGCCTGACGTACCATCCACACAGATCAATACATTACAACAGTACATTGAGCTGATATATGACAAAACAATAACTGTAACAAAGCATTATGGCTGCAGAGAAAGTGCAGTGCAGATAGACGTATGGTGCAGGGTCACGTCGAGTTACATTGTGAGGTCGAGTCCATTTTATTGGACTGGAGACCATTAATTTGGCTGACAACCGCAGACAGGAAGCTGTCCATGAGCCTGGTGGTACGCACTTTAAGGATTTTGTATCTCTTCCCCGATGGGGGATTGGGTTTGCAGCAATAATGTCCAAAGTTGTGGGCATCTTTGAGTACACGGCCTGCTTTCCCGAGGCAGGGGAAGTGTAGGAAGAGTCCATAGAGGGGAGGCTTGTTTCTATGATGTTTCCAGATGAGACCAAAGTTCTCTGCAGTTCCTTGCAGTCATGGGCAGAGCTTTAGCCATACGAAGGCGTGAAGTATCGACAAGAAGCTCAGAGACCTCGGCCTTCACCCTGCCTTGTGCAGCTGGATCCTGGACTTCCTGTCAGATGACGGACAGGTGGTAAGAGTGGGCTCCCTCACCTCTGTCTCTCTGACCCTCAGCACACATGCCCCACAGGGTTGTCTCCTTGGCCCCCTCCTTTACTCTCTGTGCACCCATAACTTGTGTCGTCACCCACAGCTCCAATCTGTTAATTAAATTTGCTGACAACACTACATCGATTGGCCTAATCCCAAATAACAACTTTCAATCAATCAAATGCTTCCTGACAAGGCTCGGTCCAAACAAATTTTTCACCCTTCTTCAGGAGATTAGTCAGAGGAAGAGCGATATCAGCAAAGTTCTTACACAACTTACGATAATATCCAACCATTCCCAGAAACCTTTCAAGAGCCTTCTTACCAGTCTGTCACAAAAACTGTGGGTCAACTGTCTAAGAAAAATAACAAGATGGCTTGAGTGGCAAAAATAGATTGTGGTGCTTTTATTTACAAAGATAGTGGAGAAACAAAAACTTGGATGTCCACATCAAAACAAGAAATTAAAAAAAAACTATATATATATATATACAGCTTGCAATTGTCACCTGTCCGGTTAACAGCCACCCTCAGACTAAACAAAAAAAGAACCCTTACAACAGCTAAGCCAATCCCCCTCGACCAACCTGAAGCTAATTGACTCAATTATCTTCCATTTCACACAATCTGAAACTCTACCACCAGTTCTCACAATAAACGCATATACTTCATCATAGGATTCACCATTTCCCGGTTAAGTAACTTGTATAAACCCCAAAACTTTACCACAAGATGAGTAATTAGGTAACATAACCCTTGTCCCAGGTAAAGATGGTATCCTCCACCATCGGCACACCTGTGCAGGTTGCTGCTGCCTCTATATAAGACAGCTCTATGCAGCAGCTCTGTTTCAGACCCAGTGACTGTGGAGGAGAGAGACGTCAGATTATCATGACACTTCGGCAAAACACTTACTGGAAAGATGACTATGAATAAATTGACCTGAGATAATAAAACTGTGACATAGTGTGTTTCTTTTTTTCATACCTATTACTGCTGGCGATGAGTGTAAAATTGTGACTGTTGATTTATTGTGACGTGTGCACTCACCACAATAACAGAGGGGAATAATGTGTGTGGATGACACTTTGAGTGTTTTACCGAGTGTGCCATGAGACGTCTGTAATCAGTGATGGGCCTTCGTCACACAGTCGGAATAGGAACTTCAGAAATTGCCTGGATTTTGCCTGCACAGGAGCCAACTTGCCTTGACCTACAACACAGCCAAGACAGATCACAGTGGCGTGGCCAAATTCACTCTCAGCTAAGTCAGCTGTAAGGTTGGCCCTGGAAAGCCTGTCAAACAGCTCTTCTACTACAGAGTTATGCTCTTCCCAAGTGTCACTCCCTGTGACTAAGTCATCAATATAGGCATCTGTGTGTCCTAACCCTTGAATTACAGAATCCATCATTCTCTGGAATGTTCCTAGAGCATATTTCATTCCAAATAGCGAAACATTGTATTCATACAACCCAGAAGGTGTCACAAATGCAGAAATTTCTCTACCTCAGTCCGTCAATGGAACACACCAATACACTTTCACAGATCAATCTTTGTAAGAAATTGCCTTTTCCAACCCTATCGATACAATCATCCACCCTAGGGATAGGATAGGCATCTGTTTTTGTTACTGCATTTACCTTCCTATAATCAGTGCAAAATCTAACACTACCATCAGGTTTGGGCACAATAACGCAGGGTGAGCTCCAATCTGATGTTGAAGGCCTAATAATACTATTTTCCAGCATATATTCAATTTCTTGCTCAGCCAATTTACACTTTTCTACGTTCATGTGATATGGGTGTTGTTTAATCGGTTTGGCTTGACCAATATCTACGTCATGTACTGCAACCGTGGTTTGCTTGGGAACATTGGGAAATAAAACTTTAAACCTCAGAATTAATTCCTTCAGCTGTTGTTGTTGCTTTGGCTGCAGATGAGCCAACCTGTTGTCCACGTTTTTGAGAACAACCGAGTTCATTAGCCTAACTGGGACCATGTTTGGCTTGTGAAAAGTCTCAGATGAGTCAATTGTTTCATTCTCAGGGCTGTCAGATTTATATGTTTGACAACACTCACCGATGGTGCCTGCTTGTCAGAATAAGGCTTTATCATATTGATGTGAACCACCTGTGTTAGTTTACATCAGTCGTGTGTTTTAATAACATAATTCACATCATTAATTTGAGAGACTATTTCATACAGTCCATTGAATTTCACCTGAAGTGGATTCGTCAACATTGGAGATAAGGCAAGCACATTATCCCTCACCTTGTATTTTCTTTTGTTTTGGTCTGCTTATCAAACCAACACTTCATTTTGTTTTGAGAAATCTTTACGTTTTGTCTCGCTAGACGACAGGCTTGGTGTAGTTTATTTCTGAACTTCAAAACATAGTCTAACAAGTTAACATGTACATCCCCATCAATCCACTGTTCCTTTAACAAGGTCAAAGGTCCCCTCACTCTATGACCAAATACAAGTTCAAATGGACTAAAGCCCAGTGACTCCTGTACCAACTCTTTTAAGCCTGATTTATACTTGTGCGTCAAGTGTACGCCATCGGCACTACATACCCTACGCCATACCCACGGTGTACCTTACGCCGTAGGGTGACGTGCACCTCCTCTAAAAAGTAACTCACGCGTCGCGGCGACGCAGAGCGCAACAACTGTGATTGGTCCGCTTGGTAGCATCGCATTTCTGGTTGCTTTTGTCTGCCATGTCTGTACACTGATGCAAAATAAATGGTTGGAGACAATGAACCGAATCGTCAAGTCTACCTGCCAACATCCGAAAATCTTTGAAATGCATTTCCTTGTCCATGTCTCTCATGAAAAAGTTCAACAGTGTCAGAGAAACCCCACCACCAACTTGCATTTTGGTGGCGAAGTGCAAAGCGATGCAGACACAGCTACGCATGCTCGCTACGGCGTAGGGCTACGCAAAAATTAAATTGGGCCTACGGTGTAGGATACGGCATATCCCGAACGCACAAGTATAAATCAACCTTTACTGCGAACAAAAGCAAATGTATTCCTTCACCCCAGTCTTTTCCATTTTCAACACAGTATGTCTTAATCATTGTTTTGACAGTAGAATTAAATCTTTCTAAAGCCCCTTGTGATTCTGGATGGTACGCAGACGACGTAATTTGTTTAGCTCCCAGTTCATAAACTACCTGCTGGAATAATCCAGATGTAAAATTACTTCCTTGATCAGACTGGATTTCTTTAGGCAAACCAAATAAAGTAAAAAAAAACTTAAGAGCCTTCGTCACAGTCTTAGCTTTAATATTTCTGAGAGGTATTGCCTCTGGGAATGTGGATGCGGTATACATAATAGTTAGCAAATACTGATGGACAGCTTTAATCTTTGGCAATGGGACAACACAATCCATTATAACTTTGGAACAGGGTTCTCTGAATGCAGGTATAGGCCGGAGTGCGGCCACTGGGGTGACCTGATTAGGTTTACCCACAACTTGACAAGTGTGACAGGTTCTGCAAAAGGTCACAACACCTTTCCTCAAATTAGACCAGTAAAATTCCTTTATAATCCTGTTTACAGTTTTATTCACTCCATAATGGCCACCTAAGGGCATAGTGTGGGCCAAAGTTAAAATTTCAGTCCTATAAACTTTAGGAACTACAACTTGGTGAATAATTGTCCATTCCTCACTCGCAGGTATAGCAGGTGGCCTCCACCTCCTCATTAACACTCCATCCTTGAGATAATACCCTACTGACATTTTCTTAATCTCATCATCTGAGAGAAATGTTTCTTATAAAGCTTCAATCTCAGGGTCTCGGTCCTGTTCTGCTATAAACTCCTTCCTAGACAGGGATAAATCTTTCTCATCAGACTTACTACCTGAATCCTGTTGAAACAATGAAGGCAGAAAATTCCCTGACAAGTCATCATAACCTGAATCCCGATTTTGGCTATCTTGGGTATCAGAATCGTGCTGCACAGAACCGTCTGCATTAGCAGACTTTTTCGCCGTACTTCGAGTTACTGTGCAGGAAGGATAAATGTTAAAATCCGTCTGTGGGTCGTCAGTGGTTGGCTTAGCTGGCAACTGCACTGCAGGAACAACATTACCATCTGCCAGGTCATTCTCTGACAGCAAAGTAACATCTTCCACTGGTAAACTGGAGCATAATCCAATTTTAACAGGTCCCAAAACCAACCCTGACTGTAAAATTACCCTGTGCAATGGCACAGAAACCATGCCACCCCCAATGCCTTTAATAAGATTTACCTCACCAATGTTAGTCTCACCACCAAACTTTAGAAGGCTGTCTAACATAAGTGACTGAGAAGCCCCAGTTTCTCGAAGAATTTTCACTGGTACCGGTGTTGACCCTTCCATTACTAATACAAACCCATCTGACATAAAATGATCGAATCTCTTCTTAACTCGGTCAGACCTCTCAGTCCTTAAATGAGCTGCAACAAAATGTTCAGAACCCTGTGGGTTTATAGGTGCTTCAACATACTGATCACAGGCATGTGGGACTGCCTCCTTTTCCTTTTTCTTCTTCAGGACAGAACAATTAGCCATCATATGACCAGCTTTCTGACAATAGTAACAAGAGAGACCAGAATATTTCTCCTTCAACTGCTTCCCTTCATTCTTACCTTATTACTAATCCCATCTTTAATTTCTGGTTTACCCTGGTTATCCCTGCTACTCTTTTGGAAGCTCTTATTTGGGGTAAGCTTAATCTTATGAGTTAAAGCAAACTCATCTGCTAATCTAGCAGACTCCTGCAAAGTGGCAGCATCCTTTTCATCTAAATCTAAATCAAGGGTGCATCTTTTGAATTCTTCAATTAAAACCAACTCTTTCAAGCTGTTGAAATCATCATTTACATTTTTATATGTGCACCAGTGGTCAAAACACACAAACTTCTCATAAGAAAATTCCATATAAATCTAGTTCATGATTTCCTCAAATTTCTAGACTTTTGCCTGTATGCTTCTGGGACCAACTAATAAGCTTTGAGCACAGCCTGTTTCACTGTGTCATAATCAGCTGCTTCATCAACTGTCAAAGCAGAATAGGCTCACTGAGCCTTCCCCTTAATTACACTTTGTAAGAGAATGGGCCAACCCTCTTTTCACTACTTTAAACCCTGAGCAACCTTTTCAAAATGCTGAAAGTATTTATCAACCTCTGCCTCGTCAAATGGGGGTACCAATTTAACTTCCCGACTGGCCTGAAACTTATCACCAGAGTCTCACGCTAGACCTCTTTGCTGCAATCTCTCTATCTTTTTCAGTTTGAACATCCTCTACCTTTCTGCTTCCTCCCTGTTTTTCTGCCTCTTCTCTCTGTTTTCCTGCCTCAAACTGCCTCTGTCTTTCCACAACCTCCATCTTTATTTTTTCTAACTTGTACGGGAGCTCAAGCTCACTAGGTTTACTTTCAGGAAACACCTCCAACTCTTCCACTTTAAACACACCCTCAGATACATAATACTCAGCTATTATCCTCTGCATCTGTGACCTCCTCATTGTCAATTTCATCTTAGCAAGTTTTAACCTTTTAGCAATACTCAATAACTCAATCCTTCTGGCGTCCTCTAATGCCTCAGAGGTTGGCGCTTCCAGACATGTATCAACATCCATTGCTTCTCATTTTCTACACACAAATAAATCAAAAGGGATTTCACCAATGAAATCGATAAGTAATCTATACGGCCCCAAATCTGTTCATATCCAGGATGCAGGCCCCAATTTTTTTACGAACCCTAACACTTTAAAAATGAACCAGCAGCAACAGACTACACCTGGAGTCTGGTTTTGATGTTAAAACCACTATCTTTATTAGTATCTACTTCTAATATAGTAACTTAAGCAAGATAGGTAGTGGTGGAGGGAGTACATTCAGTTTGGAGCATTGTGACTAGTGGTGTCCCACAAGGATCTGTTCTGGGACCTCTACTTTTCGTCATTTTTATTAACGACCTGGAGGTCGGGGTAGAAGGGTGGGTTGGCAAGTTTGAAGACGACACAAAGGTTGGTGGTGTTGTAGATAGTGTAGAGGATTGTCAAAGATTGCAGAGAGACATTGATAGGATGCAGAAGTGGGCTGAGAAGTGGCAGATGGAGTTCAACCCGGAGAAGTGTGAGGTGGTACACTTTGGAAGGACAAACTCCAAGGCAGAGTACAAAGTAAATGGCAGAATACTTGGTAGTGTGGAGGAGCAGAGGGATCTCAAGGTACATGTCCACAGATCCCTGAAAGTTGCCTCACAGGTGGATAGGGTAGTTAAGAAAGCTTATGGGGTGTTAGCTTTCATAAGTCGAGGGATAGAGTTTAAGAGTTGCGATGTAATGATGCAGCTCTATAAAACTCTGGTTCGGCCACACTTGGAGTACTGTGTCCAGTTCTGGTCACCTCACTATAGGAAGGATGTGGAAGCATTGGAAAGTGTACGGAAGAGATTTACCAGGATGCTGCCTGGTTTAGAAAGTATGCATTATGATCAGAGATGAAGGGAACTAGGGCTTTACTCTTTGGAGAGAAGGAGGATGAGAGGAGACATGATAGAGGTGTACAAGATAATAAGAGGAATAGATAGAGTGGATAGCCAGCACCTCTTCCCCAGGGCACCACTGCTCAATACAAGAGGACATGGCTTTAAGGTAAGGGCTGGGAAGTTCAAGGGGGATATTAGAGGAAAGTTTTTTTACTCAGAGAGTGGTTGGTGCGTGGAATGCACTGCCTGAGTCAGTGGTGGAGGCAGATACACTAGTGAAGTTTAAGAGACTACTAGACAGGTATATGGAGGAATTTAAGGTGGGGGCTTATATGGGAGGCAGGGTTTGAGGGTCGGCACAACATTGTGGGCCGAAGGGCCTGTACTGTGCTGTACTATTCTATGTTCTATAAACAATAGTTAACAGTGGTATGTGTATATATGTGTGTAAATATAACTCCCACCCAACTGAGCTCGGGGGAAACAAGGCTTGGAGTCTTGAGACGGTAAAGTATGGAAGTTCAGCTCAATCATAGAATAGGTGATGAGAGAGAGATATTTGTAATCCAGGGTAAATGTTGAGAGAAGGCAATTATGTCAAATTCCACAGTTTCCACGGTGGTAAGAGAACAGTTGCTGTAGAACTTATCCATCGTTGTTCCAAATCCACATACGAATTATCACCGAAAGTGACTTGTCACAAGGGGTATCATCTTCAAGTGAATTACCACACCACACCCAGGCAAGGGTTAACACATAAGTGGTCTTCACAGGATACCCCAAATCCGATCCACTCCTATAGATCAAACGAGGTGACAACCACACATTCAATGTATGCTGAATCGATAATTAACCCAACCTTGTGGGCAGAGGAAAGTTCTAAACAGTGACCCTTGGCCACTCGTTCCCTTGTTTTGAACCTTCCATTTTTCCTCCTTTATCTCCACCTGACTCTGAGTGTCTGTGTCCTCGGTTAAAACTAAACAAGCTGTGAGTGATGTAAACGAGATGCGAGTCAGACTGATTCGCCTTAATCTCTCTCCCTCTTAAAATGACAGCCCACAGCAAATGAAACCTAGGGATTCATAACAACGGTCACTGCCCATTGTGAACTGACTGATGTGCCAGTAGTTGGGATGACTGAGTGAATCCCTTCCCACATTCTTTGCAGGTGAATGGCTTCTCCCCAGTGTGAACTCGCTGATGTCTCTGTAGGCTGGATGATCGAGTGAATCTCTTCCCACATTCCGAGCAGGTGAACGGCTTCTCCCCAGTGTGAACTCGCTGATGTATCATTAGGGCAGAAGAGTGAGTGAATCCCTTCTCACAGACTGAGCAGGTGAACGGCTTCTCTCCAGTGTGAACTCGCTGATGACTCTGTAGGTTGGATGACTGAGTGAATCCCTTCCCACAGACTGAGCAGCCGAACGGCTTCTCCCCAGTGTGAACTCGCTGATGAATCTGTAGGTCGGATGACCGAGTGAATCTATTCCCACATACAGAGCAGGGAAATGGCTTCTCCCCAGTGTGAACTCGTTGATGACTCTGTAGGTCGCATGACCGAGTGAATCCCTTCCTACAGACTGAGCAGGTGAACGGCTTCTCCCCAGTGTGAACTCGCTGATGACTCTGCAGGTTGGATAACTGAGTGAATCTCTTCCCACATTCTGTGCAGGTGAACGGCTTCTCCCCAGTGTGAACTCGCTGATGACTCCGTAGGTGGGATGACTCAGAGAATCTCTTCCCACATTCTGAGCAGGTGAACGGCTTCTCCCCAGTGTGAACTCGCTGATGACACTGTAGGTGGGACGACCGACTGAATCTCTTCTGACAGACTAAGCAGGTGAACGGCTTCTCCCCAGTGTGAACTCGCTGATGTAACAGTAGGGTGGATGACTGAGTGAATCTCTTCCCACAGACTGAGCAGGTGAACGGCTTCTCCCCAGTGTGAACTCGCTGATGACTCTGTAGGTGGGATGACCGAGTGAATCTCTTCCCACATACTGAGCAGGTGAACGGCTTCTCCCCAGTGTGAACTCGCTGATGTACCAGTAGGGTGGAAGACTGAGTGAATCCCTTCCCACAGTCTGAGCAGGTGAATGGCTTCTCCCCAGTGTGAACTCGCTGATGACTCTGTAGGTGGGATGACCGAGTGAATCTCTTCCCACAGTCTGAGCAGGTGAACGTCCACTCCCCGGTGTAAACACGCTGGTCAGCCATTACGTCAAATGACTGAGTCAATCCTTTCCCAGAAATTCAGCAGATGACCAGCATCTACCCGGTGTGAACTGACTGGTGTGTCCACAGGTGAGACGACTGACTGAATCCTTTCTCACACACAGAACAGGTGAAAGGCCTTGCCCAGTGTGAACTTGCTGATGTACTTTCAATTGAGATGACCCAGTGAATCGATTCCCACTGTTTGAGCAGGTGAACGGCCTTTCTCCTGTGTAGAATGACGACTGTGCCAGTCTGTCAGATGATCAAGTGAATCCCTCCCCACTGTCTGAGCAGGAAAGATGGTTGATTGAATCCCTTGCTCCACTTCTTAAATGTCTAGACAGAGACAGCAAAACTGGTGTTTGAGATTCCTGGAGACAAATTACTTCTCGTTTTAACCTGTAAAAAGATTTACAAAATCCATCAATGGGTGAAGGACAACATTTCAGATGAGATTACTTGAGTTGCCAAGGTTTGTTCTGGTATCACACTGTTACAGTGAGGTTCAACCCAAGTTGGACAGAGAAATCATCTTCTGACTGGTCGCAGTGCTGGTATCTGGAATGACCATCAATTCCCTGATGCTCTTCCTGTCTCTATCAGAATGGGGCATTTCTGCCATCTCCAGTCTGTTCCTTGGCTCAGTTTGACTCTCTCCATTGGTATTATTCCCTGTTCCTGCTGAGCCGCATGGGTGCCTGGCCCCACAGTAACTGAAACACTCTCACGCAAATAGTCTTTCTTGACATGCAACTGGGGTTTTCTTGTATTATTAACTTAAGGTGCCACAGTTTTAACACCATATAAAAAATTCCTGCTGAGATGAATGGTTGGTCCACACAGCTGTTAAAAGGACTTAGAGTGAATTTTTGTATTATTTCAGGTTCTTTTCACAGTCATAGAAAATTACAACACAGAAACAAGCCCTTTGGGCCATCTAGTTTGTGCTGAACTATTTAAACTGCCCAATCCCATACTACTACCATCCAGGTACGTATATAAACCTCTTAAATGTTGAAATTGAGCTCGCATTCACCACTTGTGCTGGCTGCTCATTCCACACCCGGATGACGGTCTGTGTGCAGAAGTTTCCCCTCATGTTCCCCTTAACGTTTCACCTTTCACCCTTAACCCATGGCCTCTAGTTGTAGACCCACCATCTCAGTGGTAAAAGCCAGCTTGCACTTACCATATCGAGAACCCTCATAATCGTTGTATACCTCCATCAAATCTCCACTCAATCTTCTACATTCCAAGGAATAAAGTCCTGACCTGTTCAATCTTTCTTTATAACCCAAGTCCTCCAGACCTAGCAACATCCTTATGAATTTTCTCTGAACTCTTTCAACCCCTTTTACATCTTTCCTGTAGGTTGGTGACCAAAACTGCACACAATACTCCAAATTAGGCCTCACCAATGTCTCGTGCAGTGTGAACATAACATCCATCTCCTGTACTCAGTACTTTGGTTCATGAAGGCCAATATGCCAAAATCTTTCTTTCCATCCCTATTTAACTGTGACACCACTTTCAGTGAATTATGGACATGTATTCCCAGATCCCTTCCTTCTACAGCGTTACTCAGTAACCGACCATTCACTGTGCAATTCTAGGTCCTACCAAAATGCAACACCTCACACTTGTCTCCATTAAATTCCATTTTGCATTTCTTCACCCATTTTTCCATCTGGTCCAGGTCGCACTGCAAGCCATGATAGTCTTCCTCACTGTCCACTACACCCCCAGTCTTGGTGTCATCCACAAATTTGCTGATCCAGTTAACCACACTATCATCCAGATTACTGATATAGGTGACAAACAGTAACAGATCCAGCACTGATCCCTGTGGCACACCGCTAGTCACAGGCCTTCAGTCAGAGAGGCAACCATCTGCTACCACACTCTGGCTTCTCCCAAAGACAGTGTCTCATCCAATTTACTATCTCATCTTGAATGTTGAGTGACTGAACCTTCTTGACCAAACTCCCATATGAGAATTTGTCAAGTGCTTTTGCTAAAGTCCATGTAGACAACATCCACTGCCTTGCCTTCATCCACTTTCCTGATAACTTCCTCGAGAGACTCTATAAGATTGGATAGACATGATCTGCTGCCTATCCTTAATCAGTCCACATCAATCCAAATACTTGTATATCCGTCTCCTGCACACACATTCCAATAACTTTCCCACTACTAATGTCAGGCTCACCAATGTATAAATTCCTAGTTTATTTTTAGAGCCTTTCTTGAACAGCAGAACAACATCGGCTGTCCTCCAATCCTCCAGTACCTCACCTGTCACTAAGGATGACTTAAATATCTGTGCTTGGGCCCCAACAATTTCTGCACTTGTCTTCCGCAGGGTCCCAGGGAACAACTTGTCAGGCCCTGGGGATTTATCCACGCTAATTTGCCTTCAGACAGCAAACAGCTCCATCTCTGTAATCTTTACAGGGTCCATGAAGTTGATGCTGCTTTCCCTCACTTCTATAGACTCTGTGACCATCTCCTGAGTAAATACGGATGCAGAAAATATCTCCCCCATCTATTTGTCTCCTCATATCGATTACCATTCTGACCTTCCAGAGAATTAATTTTTCCCCTTGCCATCTTTTCGCACTTAACATATCTGCAGAATCCATGAGGATTCTCCTTCACCTTGTCTGTTGGGGCAACCTCATGCCTTCTTTTATTTCTTTCATAAGTGTTCACCTGAATTTCCCGTACTTCATAAGTATCCCATTTGTTCCTATCTGCCCGTACCTGGTATGCACCTCTTTTTTATTGATCTGGGAGATGAAAGCCAAAGGGGTGATGGAGCTGCATGGTGGGAGGTGGGAGTAGGGGAGGGTTAAACTAAAGTTGCAGGGAGAATGGGAGCCTGAATAACAGAACAGATAGTGGAGGTGTTGTGGAGACAGATGTTGTTCAGTCCTTAGGCAAAGTCAGGAATTAAAAACATTGAGCATGGTGCAGTGAATATGCTCAATCCTGTACATTTCAATACAGGGAGCAGCGTAGGAAAGGCGGATGTGTTCAGGACATGGATCAACATCTGGAATTATGACACTAGGATCTGGCAACTGTGGACTGGGACAGGCTGCTTTATGGCAAAGGTGCGCTTGGTAAATGGGAGGCCTTCAAACCGAAATTTTGAAAGTACAAGGCGGGTATGTGCCTGTCAGAATAAAAGGTAAAGATAGAAATTGTAGGGAACCTTGGTTTTCAAGAGATATTGAGACCCTGGTGAAGCACAAAATGGAGTTGCAGAACAGGGACAGGCAGGTAGGTTCTTATGGAGTTTAAGAAATGCAAGAGAACACATAAGAAATAAATCAGGATGGCTAAAAGGCATGAGATTCCCCTCGCAGAAAAGATGAAGGATAATCCTCAGGGATTCTGGAGATAGATTAAGAGCAAAAGGACTGCAATGCACAAAATTGGTCCTCTGGAAGACCGGAATGGCAAACCATGTGTGGAACCAAAGCAGATGGGGGAGATCTGAGTATGGAATGAGCTGCCAGACGAGGTGGTAAATGCGGGTTCTTTTTTAACATTTAAGAATAAATTGGACAGATACATGGATGGGAGGTGTATGGAGGGATATGGTCCGTGTGCAGGTCAGTGGGACTAGGCAGAAAATGGTTTGGTGCAGCCAAGAAGGGCCAAAGGGCCTGTTTCTGTGCTGTAGTTTCTATGGTTCTATCTCAAATATATTTTTCATCTCATTTACTCAGGAGATGGACACAGGGTCTATGGGATTGTGGAAAAGCGGCATTAAAATCGTGGACCCTGTACGGATTAAAGAAGAGGAGATGATTGCCATCCTGAGGCAGATTAGGGTGGATAAATCTCCAGGGCATGACAAGGTGCTCCCTTGGACCCCACGGGAGGTAGTGCAGAAGTCGTTGGGGCCTTAGCAGATATAACTAAATCATCCTTAGTGACAGGGGAGTTATCTGAGGATTGTAGGATAGCCAAAGTCATTTCGCTCTTCAACATAGAACATAGAAATCTACAGCATATTCCAGGCCATTCAGCCCACAATGTTGTGCCAACCATGAAACTTACTCTAGAAACTGCCTGGAATTTCCCTAGCACATAGACCCCTATTTTACTGAGCTCCGTGTACCTATCTAAGAGGCTGTTAAAAGACCCTATTGTATCTGCCTCGACCACCGCTACTGGCAGTGCATTCCACACACCCACCACTCTCTGTGTAAAAAAAACTTAATCCTGACATCCCCTTGGTATCTATTTCCAAGCACTTTAAAACTATGCCCCCTCGTGTTAGCCAGTTCAACCCTGGGGAAAAACCTCTGGCTATCCACATGATCAATGCCCCTCATCATCTTATACACCTCAAAAAGGCTCCAAACATAAACAAAGAAATTATATATTGCTTTGAAGATTTGTTAGAAGTATACAAAATTATGAGGGTATAGATCGGGTAAATGCAAGCAGCTTTTTCCACTGAGGTTGGGAGGGATGACAACCAGAGGTCATGGGTAAGTGGGGAAGGAGAAAATGTAATGGGAACACGTGGAAAAGCTCTTCACTGAAATGGTCGTGAGAGTGTGGAATGAGATGTCAGCACAAGTGGTGAATATGAGCTTGATTTCACAATTAAGAGAAGTTTGATAGGTACCTGGATGGTCGGGGTATGGAGGGCGATGTTCCTGGTGAAGGTAGTTGCATTAGACAGATGAAATGTTTTTTCGACATTGACCAGATGGGTCAAATACCCTGTTTCCGTACCGAACTACTCCATATTTTTATGACAGACAAGCTGGACAAACTTGGTTGGAAGGGAAAAGGTAGGATTGACGATGGAGCAGCAATGGCTGGAGTTTCTGGGAGCAATTCAGGAGCTGAGTGACAGATACATCCCAAAGAAGTGGAAGCATTGGAAAGGCAGGAGGACACAACCGTGGCTGAAATGAGAAGCCAAAGCCAACATAAAAGCAAAAGAAAGGGCAAACAAAAGAGCAAAAACTATTGGGAAGCTTTTAGGAACCAACAGAAGACAATTAAAAAAAAGTCAGATGAGCTCAGGGGGTGGAATTATGTTACTGTAGTCACTAATGAGTCTTGGTAGCACCCAACAGTCTGAGGCATTTAGAGTAACAAAATAACTGGGGCCTAAATATCTCTTGAAAACCAAGGTACAATATGATAATTCCCCGTCCTGAGCTCATCTGGCTTTCCTACAATGCTTCTTGCATTGTGATATACACAGCTCAGCACATTCATCGCACCATGCTCAACCATTTGATTGCTGACTCTATCTGAGGTCTGAACAACATCTGACTGGTGTCAGGAAAACAACCTCTCGCTCATTGTCACAAAAACAAAGGAGCTGATTGTGGACGACAGGAGGAATGGAGACAGGCTAACCCCTATTGACATCAATGGATCTGGGGTTGAGAGGGTGAACAGCTTTAAGTTCCTCGGCACAAACATCGCCGAGGATCTCACATGGTCTGTACATACCGGCTGTGTTGTGAAAAAAGCACACCAGCACCTCTTTCACCTTAGACGGTTGAAGAAGTTCGGGATGGGGCCCCAAATCCTAAGAACATTCTACAGGGACACAACTGAGAGCATCCCGACTGGCTGCATCACTGCCTGGTATGGGAACTGTACTTCCCTTAATCGCAGGAACCTGCAGAGAGTGGTGCGGACAGCCCAGCACATCTGTAGATGTGAACTTCCCACTATTTCAGGACATTTACAGAGACAGGTGTGTAAAAAGGGCCCAAAGGATATTGGGGACCCAATTCACCAAAACCACAAACTGTTCCTGCTGCTACCATCCAGGAAACGGTACCACAGCAAAAGGACCAACAGGCTCCGGGACATCATCTTCCACCAGGCCATCAGATTGATTAATTCATGCTGATACAATTGCATTTCTATGTTATATTGACTGTCCTATGTACAAACTATTTATTATAAATGACTATAAATTACACATTGCACATTTAGTCGGAGATGTAACGTAAAGATTTCTACTCCTCATGTATATGAAGGATGTATGTATTAAAGTCAATTCAATTCAATTCAGCCTCTCCACTCTCTGTTCTGTCATTCTGGCTCCCACTCCCCCTACAACTTATTTTAACCACATCACCCTCTCCCCACACTAGCACTAGCAAGCCTTACCACTATGATATTGGTCCCCTCTTGTTCTGTTCCCCTAACAAATCCCCTATCACCACTTTGACTTTCCTCTACCAGGTAATCCCCTGCAACAGTTTCTAAAGTGGTCCACCTGTTGTTGGCGGGTTGGACACAAGAGTACTCTGCAATGGCTATTTAACCTCATTCCCCTTCCTGACTCTCACCCAGTTTCCCGTGTCCCGCACCTTGGGTGTAACTCACCTCTCTTCATGTCATATCTATTACCCCTTCCAACTCCCAGCTGATCCAAAATTCATCCATTTCAAGTTCCAACTACGTAAAGTGCAGGGTTACAAGCTGCAGCTGGATGTACATCTTGTAAGTGAGGGCATCAAGGACACTGGAGGTCTCCCCACCTTCCCACCAATGTCCCCTCTAATTTGTAATGACCAGTGTGCACATAAAGCTTCTACTGTGCATTTTTTTACTCAGTGACAATACGTGCACAGTGAATTTTAAATAGAGAGCCATTCATTTTAACAGCTAGCAAATCACTGTCAATAAGAACTGTGATGTCCTATGGGTTTGATCAAGTTCATCTGCACTCTCACACAACCTGTATAGTAGGCCTGTAGCGGGTAATGAAGGATTTTCTCTCCACAACTGTTCCACACCGTCCATATGTGGTTTGCTTGCTAAATGACTCTTAAAAAGGTCAGATTTCCAAATATCACTCCACTTCTTCCCACTTGCAAATTCTCCAGCAACTTTTGCATCACCACAATACACACAGGTAACACCAGTTTCTGTATTGTACATAAATATTTCCCCTGAACCCTCCCCCAGGTGACTGACGGTGGTGAACTCAGTGATGGCAATGCCAATGAATATGAAGGGAAGGGCAGTAGTCTGTCTCATTGGAGTCTGGCACATTTGTGATGTGAAAGCTACTTGTTGCCCAGGGCAAAGGTGTTTGATATCATTATGGATCCAGAGAGAGTGGGTCAAAACATGTTCTCACGGGTAGAAAGTCCAGAACAAGAGGGGTGGAACAAGCAACAGACACAAAATGCTGGAGGAACTCAGCAGGCCAGGCAGCATCTATGGAAAAGAGTACTAATGCTGAGTTCCTCCAGCAATTTGTGTGTGTTGCTCGGATTTCCAGCATCTGCAGATTTTCTCTTGTTTGTGACTGGAGGCAGAACAAAGGTGATTTTCACAACAGCTGATGTAAAAGATTTTGTTCCCTTTCTCCGAGTTCCCGATCCTTGCATTTAGACAGCTGGAGCTCAGCTCTGTCTGAGAGACCCATCGGTTCCCATTCCCTCATCAGCCGGAAGCTCCCCGGGGCCCGTGTACGGATGGTGGGGCTGAGAGAGAGGGAAGAGAGCAGGACTGTCCCGGGATTGCGGGTCACGGAGTCCGGAGTCACAGCAACTACCCGAAGTCGGTGTTGACAAATAACCGCCCGCCAATTTCCTCCTACCTGCACCGATCCGCCTGAGGCCCTCTGTATTATGTGCGCATGCGTGCATTCGAACGTCATCGATCCTGACGCCTGCGCATTTGATCGGCGCTTCAGCGGCAGCGAAACTTCATACGCAGGGTTTTATGGGTAATCACGGTGCCATTAACAGTGTCTGCAAGCACTGGTTTCATGTCCATATCTCCGTTTTTTTTGTGTGTATAGAAAATTCAGCAGCTGTTTTAACGCAGAAAGTGGCTCCCATAAACAATTTACTTAATATCAACGTGTATCTAATGCCAAAGTACAATTCTCTTACAAATACAGATATGAAACACAAGAGATTCTGCAGTTGCTGGAAATACAGAGACGCACACACACAAAATGCTGGAGGAACTCTGCAGTTCAGGCAGCAGCTCAGCAGAGGAGTATACAGTCCAGGCATGCTGAAGGAGCTCGGCCTAAATGTTGTCTATTTATTCTCTCCACATTTGCTGCCTGATCTGTTGATTTCCACCAGTAATTTGCAAAAAATAACCATCTTTTTTTCGATCAAGCAGTTTCCAAATGTTTCTGATCTTTCATTTGTTGCCACATCATGCTGGTCTCATTCTTCTTCCTCCTCGTAAACGCCAGACCCCATCTCTCTCTTGAGCCCCAGAGCCCTGACTCAGGCTGGCAACCCTTTGGTTTCTGACTCTGCACATTCAAAGATTCACTCGCTAGTCTGCTGCCAAACTTTAGAGGTGCATTGCAACAACCCAGCTGTCTGAAGCACAGTCCTTTGAAATGAGTGAAAATGACCCAAACATTGAAAACAGCAGGGAAGAAGGAGTTTAACCAACTTCGTCCTGAGCCCTGGGGAAAATCAAAACCACAGTGAGCTCGTCGTCTTATGCAGACTGGAGAAAATCATGCAGGACATTCATGCAGGCGTATAGGATGATTAGAGGCATTGGTCGTGTGGATAGTCAGAGGCTTTTTCCCAGGGCTGAAACGGCCAACATGAGGAGGCATAGGGTTAAGGTGATTGGAAGGAGGTACAGAGGAGATGTCAGAGCTAAGTTTTTTTTTAAACAAAGAGTGGTGTGTGTGTGGAATGCACTGCCAGCGACGGTGGTAGAGGCGGATAAAATTGGGTCTTTTAAGAGACTCCCAGATAGCTGCATGGTGATTAGGAAAATGCAGGGCTATGCGGTAGGGTAATTGGCGGCAGTTTCTAGAGTAAGTTACCCACAACCTCGGGCCAAATTGTCTGTAATGTGCTGTAGATTTCTATGATTTCTATGAATTTTATGAAATTCAAGGGAAGTCTCCTATCCCACGCAGTGATGACTGGCTGCAACCTGTCATCACAGGGAGGGTGAGAGGGGAACGGCAAGGATAGATGTTCATATACTGATATGGAACAGAAACATGGGCAGGGATCAGACGGGCTGAGTGGCCTCTCTAGTGTACGTTGTGAGTGTGGTACAGACAGTAAGTACCTGAGATCGGGATATGATAGAGAACTGATTTATCTTTCAAAGATCCACAATATTAAACACCAGTCTAGTTTAAGGCTAACATCAGCAGAACGGACTCCTCCAGTGCTTAGTGACCAGGGTTCAGTCCTGGGTGCCATGAGCAGCGCAAGAACTGCAGAATCTGTCAGTAACAATCCCTCATGAACCTGCAGCTGCCTTCAGTCACCGTGATTTAACACGGAGCTAATTTGACCTTCCTCCCTGATGTGAAATTACTGGTGTTGCAGCAGCTGGGATGATTGAGTAAATCTCTTTACTCACTCCGGACAGAAATGTGGCCTCTATTTATTGTGAACTCACCGGAGCATCACAAGGTGGGTTAACTGAATGAGTCTCTTCACACACACGGAGCAGGTGAACGGCTGCTTCCCAGGGCGAAGCTGCTGGTGTATCTGCGATGGCCGACTGAATCCCTTCCAAAATGAGAGCCAGTGAATGACATCACACTGCTATCAACGTCATGGCAATGTATCCAATCAGATCACGGACATGGACACGTGACCGGGCTCTCCTTGTAGCGAGTGGGGCGCCGTCTTCTCCAGCATCTCCGCCTCCACATTCAAGGATCGGCGGCATTCAAGCGCTGGTGAACTGACAGATACAGCGAGACTAACGTGTTTGAGTTTCGCATACACAAATCCTTTGACTTTTCTACCTGTTAAAAGTTTACAAAGCACGTCAGTGGGTGAAGGACAACATTTCAACTCAGATAATTTTAGTCTCCGTGGTGCCTTCTGATAAAACACTGTCACAGCTCAAAATAATTTGGAGGAACAAGATTTTATTTTCTAACTGTCTACAGTTCCGGCATCAGGCACAATAACAAACTCTTTGCTTCCCTCTCGGTATCAAAATGGATCATTCCTCCCCTTCCTCAGTCTGTGACTTGGCTCAGTTTGTCTGTCTCCTTCGCATTCTGAGCATGCGCCACACACCCACTAAGATCACATTTTATTTACACGGCTGCGACTAGAAACTTTCTGATTATTATGTCCCTCCTGGCATCTGAAGGTGGTAAACTCAGAGTCAGCAATGGTATTGACCTTCAGGAGTAGGTGATTAGGCTTTTTCGTTGGCGATCGATAAACTGCCGGTTGTGTGTGGTCGGATGAGTAGGTCGTTTTCAGACCGGAAGGAGGTAGCGTTTAGAGTACCCCAGAAATCAGTCCCTGACCACAGTTCTTCACAGTTTAATGGCCTGGCGGAGGCAGCGAGATGTGAGATGTCCCAGTCTGCTGGTGACACAGAAAGAGCGGAGTTGGGGGAGGGGAGGCTATTCCCATACTCTTTCGTAGCTTTGCAATCTGTACACAGTGCACTGTGGGGCTGCAGTGGCGGGTTCCATTGCTGGGATCAGTGCACAGTCACTGTGGGCTCTGAGGATTTTGTGAATAAAGTGCCATTCTCCAATTCAGAATCTCAAGCCGGGGAGCAAGCCTATCATTTGTATATTAAAGTTGTATTTAGGGCATTGTGATAACCAGATACTATAGCCCTCCACGACCTCTCTATCCAGTCCTTTCAATATTCGACTTCATTCGTACATTTGGCCAGCGGGCCATCAATACTGTCATCCGATGCATTGACATAGAACTCGCTAATACAATAGTAAATTTTTCTCAGCTACAACCCTACGGCTTTAAGCAAACAATGTTACTTTACTTGCTTGCTAATTATATTTTCTGATAATGTGTGAGTGCAAACTTGCAATACTTTGTCATATTATTAAATTAAGTATTATATGTTTTATTGTACCAGTTATACACTGAAATGCACTGATAGGCTATGGTCTTGTGAATGTCAAAACTACCACTGTATTTATCTTTAGCTCTGCAATTCATGTATTTCTTTCATCTTGGTTTAGTGCTTGATATCATAAGAAGCCCTAGTCATTCATATATATATATATAAAATACACACACACACACACACACACACACACACACATATATATGTATACTAGATTAGATTTGATTAGATTATGAGAACACGCAGTCCTCTTTTATTGTCATTTAGTAATGCACGCATTAAGAAATGGTAAAATGTTTTTTTCCAGAATGATATCACAGAAACACATAACAAACCGATTTAAAAACTAACAAAAAACACATAATTATAACATATAGTTACAACAGTGCAAAGCAATACTGTAATTTGATGAAGAGCAGACCATGACACTGTCTGTCCCCCGCGCTTGCATACGCTGAATTTCAAGCGTGGCTGTTCTCAGGTTTTATGCAATGTGGAGTCGGTTAAGGACAGCCGACTCTTGTCAGTTATTGGTTAAAACAAGATAAATAGATAACAATAAAAATGTAACATTAACAGAGCAAGTAATGTAAACAAATAGGTGCAAGTTCAGAACGAGGGAGATTGTGGGAGAAATTTAATCAGGTCAGACTATGGAAACATTTATTTGTTTTGTCAGAGTGGGACAGAATCTGTTACTGAACCTGGTGGCTGGGGCTTTCAGGCTTCTGTATCATCGGCCCGA
Source organism: Mobula birostris (assembly GCF_030028105.1). Taxonomy (NCBI): domain Eukaryota; kingdom Metazoa; phylum Chordata; class Chondrichthyes; order Myliobatiformes; family Myliobatidae; genus Mobula; species Mobula birostris. The sequence goes on from NC_092382.1 coordinate 14,787,948, forward strand.
TGGATGATGGCGGTGAGGGTGGTTGGGGCAAGAGGAATAACGGCATGGGTCTGCCTTTGATTATGGTGGCTACTTTACCGAGCTGAACTGGTTCCACATCCCTCCAGTTCTCTGTGGTCAGATGCAGGGCAGCAGCCGTACCGAGCCACAATGCGCCCCCGTACTTGTGAAACTGAATCTATGTTTCCGTGTTATGAAACTTTCCATCCCAGGAACATGCTGGCGAGACTCTTCAGCACATTTGTGCCGGAACCTTTTCTCTTTGTGCCGTTGATAGCTGCGTGTAGCGCTTCAGTCGAAGGTGGAGCGAGCCAAGTACATTTGTAATAAATATCTCTGTTATTGTACACTGTGCTTCATGAAATTAAAGGAACACGTTTCCTGATGTGTAACCATTCAGTTTTTTTTTTATGTTCCTCGCAGCGAACCTCGTGAAGATTTTAATCTTGCGCTGTGGCTCCGGAAGAGCATAAGACCATAAGATATAGGAGCAGAATTAGACCATTCGGCCCATCGGGTTTGCTCCGCCATTCAATCATGGGTCGATCCAGTTCTTCCGGTCGTCCCGACTCCCCTGTCTTCTCCCCATACCCCATAATGTACTGGCTAATCAAGAAACGATCTATATCTGCCTTAAATACACAAAATGAAATGCCTTGGAGTTTGTCCTTCCAGAGTGTACCACCTCATACTTCTCCGTGTTGAACTCCATCTGCCTCTTCTCAGCCCACTTCTGCATCCTATCAATGTCTCTCTGCAATCTTCGACAATCCTCTACACTATCTACAACACCACCAACCTTTGTGTCGTCTGCAAACTTGCCAACCCACCCTTTTATCCCCACATTCAGGACGTTAATAAAAATCACGAAAAGTAGAGGTCCCAGAACAGATCGTTGTGGGACACCACTAGTCACAACCCTCCAATCTGAATGTACTCGCTCCAGCACGACCCTCCGTCTTCTGCAGGCAAGCCAATTCTGAATCCACCTGGCCAAACTTCCCTGCATCCCATGCCTTCTGACTTTCTGAATAAGCCTACCGCGTGGAACCTTGTCAAATACCTTACTAAAATCCATGTAGATCACATCCACTGCACTACCCTCATCTATATGCTTGGTCACCTCCTCAAAGAACTCTATCAGGCTCAAAGAACTCTATTCAGTCCCTCAAAAAAAGGAGGAGAAGATGTCGGCGGGATGGCAGCGCGCGCGACCTCTCTGGTGAATGATAATCTATAATCTGTCAAGTAGGGGACCGTGCACAATTCTGATTTGATGGAGACAGACGTGAGAGTGCGGAGGAACATATCGAAAACTTCTGAAATGCCCGCTTCGCTGCCGCTGCTACTGTGTGGTTACCAGCATCTCCTGAGCAGAAGGCCCCGAATCCTCGGTTTGCTTGTTTCAGCGGCTGGGGATAGGTCGAAGGTGCTCGGCAGAGGATGGCGCTCGGGAGGCTGTATCGGAGGGGCTGGTCGGAGGCTCGATGTTTTCGGACGGACTCAGTGTCGGCCGTGGTCGGCAGCTTCCACGGCATCAGCAAGTTAACGGTGCCTGGAGGTTTATGGCAGGGTGTTTCTCCCTTTTGCCGCCTGCTATCGGGAACTCGGGAGTCGATTGACTCGGGGACTTTGAGACCTTTTTTTTTTACCGTGCCCATGGTTTGTTCTTCATCAAATTATGGTATTGCTTTGCACTGCTGTAACTATATGTGATAATTATGTGGTTCTGTCAGTGTTAGTCTTTGGTTTATCTTGTTTTCTGTGATATCACTCCGGAGAAACATTGTATCATATCTTAATGCATGTATGCATTTCTAAATGACAATAAAAGAGGACAGAGTGTTCTCATAATCTAAACAAAAAGCTGTCCTGACAGCCGATGCTATCTATGGATCTTTACCATCTCACAACTTCTCTCCTGTTCCAGGTCCACATGGTTCTAAATTTCCCAGTCTTTACAAATGTATCCCCTTCTTTATTATGTACAGCCAGTGATCTAATCTCAGCAAACCTCTAAGGTAGAGAATTCCAGACAGTCACTCTTTTCTATGGGAAGAAACTGCGATGTACCTCAGTGGTAAATCAGCCCATTATGTCCCCTTGTTGAAAGCTCTGTTGCAAATGGAAACATATGCCTTGGGTGCTGGTTAAGTGGAGATTACACCAAATCCCCGTGATCACAGGTATTTAACCTGAATGTTCCAGTTTCCTCAACATCTCACATGTATGTGTGATTTTGGTTTATTTTATGTGTCCTTTAAATGCAGGTGAGCGGTAGAATGTGGATGAGAGTAAAGAGAATATAAAGGGCTGGGGCATATTTAGTTTTAAATAGTCCTTGATGGCTACATGGAGTCGATGGGTTGAAGAGCCTATTTCTATGCTATTTATCGCTCTGCCTCCCTGTCAACATCCACCCTGCTGTGTCCTCTGGAGTTCTGTCTGGTTCAAATCCTCGTTCTATAATCTTCAGCCATTAGTGATAGGACAACGCCTTTGACCCAGGAATTATCTGAGGTAATATCTTCTGGACTGTCAACATGAACGTATTCCCTCTTAAATAGGGGATTCAGAGCCGTCCATAGTGGTCGAGGTGTGGCTGTGCTAATACTCTGCACAATTGTGTTTCCGAACTCCAGCCCTGTTGTAATAAATACCATTGCGCCATTTGCTGCCTTGTTTGCACCATCATACTAACTATTCTAAATCTCACATGCAGGAACATCTCACTCCCTTTGAATTTCACTTACATGTAATGTACTCTACTTGATTCTTCTTCCCTCACATTTTCCATCATTAACCTCCACGTGCCGACTTTTCATTTACTCTTTCTGTCTATCAGTACGCAAGTCCAAATCTACGCATTGCACCCGCCCTCTCACCTTCTTTCCAGTTAACACCAAACTTCGAAACACCCTCTAAGTCATGCTTGTAGGTGGAAATACAGACGACGTCTATGTCGGGTACTGGCCGAATCGAAGCGACGAAACCCGAGCCCGAGGGCGTATCGAAGTAACAGAGAGCGAGGAATGACACAGGGTTTTGACGATTTAAGAAACAGGTCAGATAGAAATGGCTTGTTTTCGGAGCCGGAGGCAAGGGATTGTTCGGCACAGCTTGCTGCCCTGCGGGATTCGCTTGTGTCTGTGCTGGCCTGAGACTGTGGCCGACAACTAGTGGACCTCTTGTCCGGCTGCAGAGATGCCTGGCTTTGTGACCTTTTGTCTGAACACTGTTTTCGTGCTTTTGTTTTTGTGCGATATTTTTCTCTCTCTGTACACTGGATGTCTGACTGTCTTCTTTTGTTTTAATGAGTTTTATTGTGTTTCTTCGCTTCGTAGCTGCCTGTACGGAGACGAATCTCAAGGTTGTTTAAAGTCTGTACACTTTGATAATAAATTAAGGGACAGACGCTGAGAGAGGCAAAAAGCGAAACTAATCGTCATCGCAGGTTTTGCCGACATTCACGCCAATCTTCTTGTCCCAAAATATTGTGGAGGCAGTTGTAATGATCCTTCAAGAATCACTGTATTTTTGAATAGTTTTGAAATTGGAAACGTCATTCTCTCTTTCAGAAGGGAGTGAAGCAAAAAAGAGAATATCAGCCCGTTAGCCCGACCACAGCGTTTGCGACGATGTTGCAGTCCATTATTAAGGAGGAAGTTTCGCTGCACTTCGTGGCACACAATAAAATAGGCCAAAGTCAGCATTGTTTCCTCAGGGGGTAATCTATCCTGACAAATTGCTTGGAATTCCTCGAGGAAATAACAAGCAGAATAAACAGAGTGAAGTCACTGGATATTGCTTAGTTGGATTTTCGGAACGTTGTTGACAAAGTGCAGTATATGGGCCTGCTAAAAATGATAATGCAGCATATATACCGCCATGGAGAGACGAATGACTGACTGGGTGGAGAAAAACATTGATAATGAAGGGGACATTTTCTGGTTGCCTGCCGGTGACGAATCTGTATTCCGATCGCAAACTTTCACCTCATATGTCAATGAATCCTGATAATGAAACTGGTGGCTTTGCGGCCAAATTAGAGGACAATCCAAATCTAGCTTAAAGGATAGGTAGTCCCGAGGAAGCAGAAAGTTTGCAGAAGAACTTGGACAGATGAGAAGAATAGGCAATGAATTATACTGTCGGGAAATGTATGGAATTGTACTTTGTAGATGCAAAGAGGAGAAAGTCTATTATCTAAATGGGGATAAATTTAGACAAAAAGATGTGTAAAGGGAGTTCAGAGATCTCGTGCACGGTTCCCGACATGTTTACATACAGTTTGAGGCGATAGTAAGGAAGACAAATGTAATGTCAGTATTCATTTCGAGAGAGCTGGAAAACAAAAAGGAAGAATGTAATGCTAACCCTTTACAAGGTTTTAGTGAGACCGCCTCTGGAGTATGGTAAACATTTCGGTCCCTTATCTAAAACGGATGTGCTGACATCGGAGGCTGATATCTAGAATGATCCCGGGATTGAAAAGGTCACACTTGAGGAACGTTTTCCAACTCTGGGCCTGAGCTCGCTTGAATTTAGATGGACGAGCCTCGGATCTCAGTGACATCTATCGAATATTGAATGGCTGAGATAAAAGGACATGGAGAGAGTGTTTCCTGAAGTGGCAGAGTCTGGGGCCAGAGGGCTTAGATAAGAGCGTCCCTTTGAAACAGGGATAAGGAGGACCTCCTGCAGCGGAAGATAAGGATCTGTGGATTTTTTGCTCACTGTGGAGCCCATCTTATGGGGTTTATTTAAAGCGGAGGTTGACAGCTTCTCGATTAGTAAGGTTGACCAAGGTGACGAGGAGAAGCCAGGAGAATTGGGTTGAGATTAGCCATGATGGGTTGGCGGAGAAACATCGATGAGCCGAATAGCCGAATTCAGTTCCTATATTTTGTGGTGTTGTGGCCAAATTTGGTGACGAACTAATGGTGAATATTGTTTTTTCATGAGTAACACACCAACCTGTCGGCGTCCCTGTGACAAAAGGTGAAGGCTCGGAACTTTTAAAGTGATCAATTCGAAGATGGTCTCGCAGACAAACACCTCGCGACGAGGGTGGGATTCGAACCCACGCATGCAGAGCACAATGGATTAGCAGTCCATCGCCTTAACCTCTCGGCCACCTCGTCTGCTCTGCTCACTCTTGTGACTGGAAGTCTTGAATTTCTTCAGAACACTTACAGACTCTGCTTATGGTACACACATTTATGTTCAGATTCTACGTCGATTTATTTTGCTCGCCGTGCTTACCAGAATTCAAGGACGTGAAAAGCTGAGTTCAGAGAGATTGGTGCTAATCACAGGAAACATGGGAATAGCTAATGTAGGCGCCTTAGACGCTATGGACGTACTGTGGCAAAAGGATCGATTCCGTTCTCTGTAACTCTAGAACCTGTGAGTGTTTTAAGTTTGTCACGAACCCAGTGACGGGAATAAAGAACCAACACTTTGGAGTCCGGTATTGCTATAAACTAATAATATTTATTAGTAACTACGCAATACAGTAATATAAATGTAGACAATCAAACAGGTTAGCAATGACTTTATATATAACAGTCACAGACTTTGACTGTTACAAAGGGGACCGCTTTTCTGTGGTGAGCTATCCCCCAGGCGAGGGTGGACACATCGACAACACCCCACCAGTCAACCCTTTTTCTCTTTCCACTGCAAAAACGACAGATCGATCCGTCTAATTGATCCGCTAAAACCCACTTTTCCTCCGGGCACAACAGTGCTCATTCACTGTCCAGAACATGTGCTTGATGTCTTTATCATCTGACCTCCTATTTATCTCACCGTACTGGGTACCACCTGCCATTCAAAAATCTCTCCTTCCTCTCTCTGTGAAAGAAATGTAAGCAGACAAAAATCCTTGCAGGAAGTGTCAACAACCTGCCGAAAATCATTAGATCAAGTGTCTATTAAATAACACCGCCTTCGGTCACTATAGCAACATACGAGCTGCTCGGTGCTATCTCCACTTCAGCAGAAATCCAACAGTTAAGCAGTTCTTTCTTGTTCCTTAAAGTGACAGTCCCACCGTTAGTCTTCGTCTCACTCTCTCTTTTACAAACAAGTCGGTGTTAAATAACGCTCTCTCTCTCTCTTTTCAAAACAACAGTTCATAGGGGTAATTCAGGATCCCATTACAAGTTGTACAATGAGATAAATTTATGTTAAATTAAATTCTTGTCATATTGCTCGATTTCAAGTAAACAGATATTATAGAAATTTGCCATCTGGTTCGAGAATAACGACTTTCCGTGTATTCGACAAATGCAATAACCTGAAAGCTACCACATTACGGACACGATGACGGCAGGCCCGGCTGTGCACAACCGCAGATCCGATCACCCGAAAGCTTACCCGACACATACACATGGCTGCCCGGCTCTGGAATATCAATCGAACGGCTGATATATCTAAAAAGTATTCGAGCTCACTCTATGAATAATGTATTGAATATGGTGGACCATTTTCACTGATTCCAATCCCAGAATATAACGCCGCTACAAAAGACCGTGACTTGTGCCTTGGAGAATTCCTTTCTGCGTGACAGAATATTGAATTTAAATGAACAGCCCAAAGTAGGAATTATTAGGAAGATATTAACAACAAAGGTTGAATGTTCACCTGGGATGAATTCATTGTGTGCCAGTACTTTTAACTCGGTCAGTAAAACATTCTATACATGGAAACTCCTTGCAGCAGTCAGCATTTCCCATTTTCGTTCCTTGGCCTATCTTAGAGGACACGGCCGTGTGGCCTAATGGATAAGGCGTCTGACTTCGGTGCTTGATTGGAAGTCATCAGAAGATTGCAGGTTCGAGTCCTGCCACGGTCGTTTTGACAAACTGGCGGTTTTCTTTCCATTCTGTCTTTCACTCTCAGCATGGATGTCTCAATTTCGCGTGGGGATTAATCGGAGTACACTACCCTAGTGTAAAATGTAACGCCACGTGTTCGTTTTACGTAACATATAACATATATTTCTGCAAACACTTTCGTAAACAATTCGCTACAGCTTCTCAGACCTCCGGGATGAGCTGCTGCTGGGAAGGTGAAGTTTATTTCACATTCATCTCCGTCTCCGAGCCCACTTTTTCGGCGACAATTCACCACCCAGCACTGACGGTGCATTCTCCTGTCTCCAGCCCTCCTCCTCTTCTCTGACACAGCGCGTCTCCAGCCCTCCTCCTCTTCTCTGACACAGCGCATTGATTCTCTGCCTGATCTGGATCTTCTCATCACTAATTGCCGAGCAGACATCAACCGCCTCAACATCAGGAATCCTCACTTCTCCTCGACCCTTACCCCCTCCGAATGCACTACTCCCCCATTCCCTAAACACCACACCCAAACGTACCATCGAGCCCGCAGACAAAATGGTTGCTGTTGTAGAGTGGTGGTCTGATCTCTGCCTTGGTGAGACTAGGCGGTAACTCTCATGACTACACCTTGAAGAAGCCTGGACAGCAGACCATCAGAGAACCGTCTCTGACATCATCACTGACATCATCAACTCTGAAGAACCTCCATTCCCTGTGGAAAACTCATGGTTCCATTGCCCTGAACTGCTCTCTTCTACCTCCTACTGGAATCACAAGCCTGATTGTCCGGGTAGGCCCATTGTCTCTGCCCGCTCCTACCCCACTGATCCTGTGTTAATAGCTCCAGTCCATCCTATGCCCCGTCCTTCAGTCCCTTCCCACCGGCATTCCCGACCCTTCCCGTGCTCTCCATCTACTCACTAACTTTCAATTCCCTGGCCCTGGCCGTCTCATTTTCTCTAGGGATTTCCAGACCCCATCAAAAGGGCCTTAAATTTCTCCACATTTCTCAAGGAAAGAACCAACCAGTTCCCCTCGTCACTACCATCCTGCGTCTGGCAGAAGCTGTCCTCACCTCAGCAGTATCTCCGGCTCCTCCCACTCTCTCCAAATTCAGTGTGTAGCCATGGATACTCGCATGAGTCCCAGATATGTCTCCCTTTTCGTTGGCTCAGTGAAACAATCCATATACCAAACCTTCCCCGGTAATGCACACCAACTCTTCCACCGCTACATCGACGAATGTATTGTTGCCGTTTCATGCACTCACGCTGAGCTCGACATTCTCACCAACTTTGCCTCCAACTTCCACCCTGCCCTTAAACGTCTCACTCAATGCAACCAAGTCTAAGGAAGGAGACACCAGAGGTTTCGGAGGATCAGAGGGGGTGAGCAACTTTAAATTCCTGATGTTACTATTTCTGGGGATCTGCCCTGGACCCATCAAGTGCAATTGCGAAGAGAGCACGGCGGTGACTCTGGTTTCTTAGGACTCTGCAGAGATTCGGCATGAGATCTAAAAGCGTGACAAAGTTCTATAGATACAGAACGTATTGAATGGCAGCATCGTGGCTTGGTATAGAAACATAGGTATCATTCAACGTAAGTTCTCTGGGGACTTTGCCATTGATTTAGTGGGTGGGGGGGGGCTGATGCTTTTTGCTGAAACGTGGGGGTGGGGTGATACATTGCTGCTGATTTATCATTCCCGTCAACCCCCATTTTCCTGCCTTCTGCCCGGGACCTTTGACGCACTTACTGATCAGAAACCTATCAACACTTGCTTTATAAAAATCAAATTACCCTGCCTCTACAACCATCCATAGCGATGGGTTCCATGGATTCACCACTCTCGTTGCAGAATTTTATCCTCATTTTTCTTCTGAAGGGACGCCCATGTGTTCTGAGGCAGCGCCGTCTGGTTAGAGACTCACCACCCCCCCCCTCCCCCAACCCACTATAGGAATTATTCCCTCCATATCCACTCTCTCACGGCCTTTCAATATTCTATAGTTTTCAATAACGTGCACCCACATATATCAAACGTTTCTCACACGTTAACACTTCAACTTCGGGAGCATTGTCGTGTGCTTCCCCAGGACCCTCTCAAATGCCAGTGCATCCTTCATTAGATAAGGTGACCGAAATTGCTCATAATACCTGATATTAAACCACAGCATTTAATATTGTAGTCCGCACAAAATGAATACAGACATCGCATAGTGGTTGATTTGATGAATATGGGGACGGCAGCTTGTAAAATATTGAAGATGTCCATGGAGACGTCAGTGCTCTGGCGTGCACACAGCCTGAGCAGCCGGCCTGGGAGTTTGACTGATCCGGCAGCCTTACGGAGACTGGCTTCGTGCAGAGTCGTTCCCATGTCTAACGCTGCTGCAGACGGCGGCTGCCAACCTGTCAGACATTATGTTGATGTGAGTTTGCCCTCTGCGGAGTCCTTCTCATGTGCCGCTGCTACCGACAGTGGCTGCTCACCGGGAAGGTGTTTTCTTGCATCCCTCGAAGCGTGTATAACATTTCCTTGAGAGGCTCGGTAGGGAGACCACACTGGTACAGTCGACAGTCACTGATACAGTTTGCTCGTGAGCAATACCGCCCCTGCTGCCCAGCTGTATACCGTTATCAGAAAGATGTTGCTGATTTTTCTTTTTCGCATTGACCGTCTGTGCCGTCTTGATACCTAATATGACCCGCACGTTAGCGTGATAGAAGACTCCTGCATCTATGAATAGATCGCCCGGATGCTGCTGAACAGCCGGTGATACTGTAAAGCTTTCCCAGCGCGTCCTTGGCGGTCACTGTCGGGGTGGGGTCTGGGTTTTGATGAAGGCATCAGTAAACCGGCTGAGCGGGTATTCTGGCCGCCATTTAATTGTGATGGTGGTTGACATCCGTGTGCCTTGGAGGGACAGTGAGTGATCATCATCACGAGCATGGGCGGAAGGTATGGAGATCTTCAGCTGCCCAGTTGTCAAGGTGCGCCCCCCCCACCCTCTTTCGGCCTCACCATTGTAGTCCAAAAGAAACCTTATGAAGCGATACGTTTGTCACCAGCTTGGCTGCAGAAGCTGCCAGAAAGGCGTTCTGCGACGTTCAGCCGCCTTAGGAGCTCCCTTCCGGATTTGCTGTCAATGTCTAATCCCGTAGCGTTCGTCCCTCCCGAGGCTTACCACAGGGCAGTGGGGTTATTTACCCACAGCTGGAGATCTGGTTCACGAGTACCAGGGCGTGTCTACACGTCGGTGAGCCGACGTGCTACGTCTGCAGGGGCCACACCTCCTTCCCCGTCCTCTGTCGTTCAGCCTGAGTCCGAAAGGAGTTCAGCTTCCATGTGTCGCCAGCGACCAGGCACTACACGAGGCTTACTGTTGGCGAGGGAGAGGCTTACACCTTCAGCTCTCCTTTTCGCGAGACTGCCAGCCTCGGTGGAAGCTGAAATTAAGAGCGACAAACACTATCCGCTTCACTATCACGCTAGACGTGTCAGAACAACCATATTGACTCCTGTCTGTGACCCTAATGATATTCTACACCTCGTGAATGTCACCCCACTGCGTCTTATGCAGCAGGAAGAAATCTCTCAGCTTACACAACCTCTCCTTATAGTTCAAACCGAGTGTTCTAAGTAACATTTCCATGAAACGTTTCCGGTATGCTTTCTAGTCTGATAGCATCCTTACTGTGCCTTGTCAACGTGTATAACCAGTTTCAGCGAGTAAGCTTGGTTTATCCAATCCTACAACATTTCCAGCACCCTGCCGTTCACTATGCAAGAACTGCCCTGCCTTAACTCTACAAAGCGCAGCGTCTGGTCAAGTTAACTTCCACCTGCCATTCCTTGGTCCCTTTTTAAGTTGGTCTCGCTCTCTTTGTAAACTTAGCCAATCCTCTTCATTGTGCACGACACCACCAATACTGATGTCATTTACAAATTTAGGAACTACGTGATTATATAGCCTCTGCCTGTTTAAATGCTGACAGATCCTAACACCTGAAAATCCTCCGGTAACTTTTCCACCAGCTCAATCTTGACTGTCTGGATATTCCCGGGATGATGCATCATGACGCACTTCACTCATTGGATCTCTGGGTTGAACACTATCATTCCTTCAGAACTAATCAATAATCTCCAAGATTTATGCTTCAATAACTCCTTGTGAGGATTCTCGATTTCCTCACTTGGCGAACCCAGTCAGCTCTGGTTGGTAACAACATCTGCTCCACAATCATCATCAGCACAGATCCACCAAAAGTCTCAGCCCCTGCTCTACTTGCTTTATAACTGTGACGGAGGCTAGGTACAACCCCGATACCACATTTGAGTCAGCTGAAGGTACCTCTGTTGTTTCTCATATGAAAAGTTAGGGTGAATCGGTGTATAGCAGGGAGATTGAAAGTCTGCCTGAATCGCGCCACGACAGAAACCTCTTATTAACCGTCGGCAAAAGTAAAGAGCTGATTATTGACTACAGAAAAGGGTGACCGGAGGTCCGTCAAATACTCCTCATTAGGGTATCAGAAATAGAGAGGGTCAGTAACTTTGAATTCTATGGAGTTATCGTATCAGAAGATATGTCCTGGGTCTAGCACATAGGTGTCTTTAGAAAGAAGGCACGACAGCTTCTCTACTTTCTCAGATGTTTACGAAGTTTAGGCATTTCATCTCATGGTTCGACAGCCTTCTATGGAGGTGCAGTGATGAGTGTATTTGCAATTGCATCGCGACCTGGTATAGAATCGTCAATGCCTTTAAACGCAAAAGTGCACATACAGTAGTGTAGTAGAGGGAGGAGAAGAATATCGATTATGTGTAACTAGGGGGCCTTGCACAATCCGGATTTGATGGAGACAGACGTGAGAAGCGCAGAGGAACACCTGCAGTAACTTCTGAAATGCCTGCTTCGCTGCCGCTGCTGCTGTGCGATCGAGAATCTCCAGAGACGAAGGCTCCAAAACCTCGGATTTGCTTATCGACTGTTGCCGGGGCCGGGATCGAAGCGCTCGGCAGAGATGGTGGTCGGTGCTCGGTGTCGAAGAGGTCGTCGGAGACTCGGAGTTTTCGGACGGATTCGGAGTCGGACTGTGGTCGGATGCTTCCAGGATGCTGCATCGGCAAGTTGGCGGCGCTGGAGGTTCACCGTCTGCGTGAGATGATGGGACTTTCGAGAGACTTTCAGACTTTTACTGTTCCATGGTCCGTTCTTATCAAATTACAGCATTGTTTGCACTGTTGTAATTATATGTTATAATTATGTGTTTTTTGTTAGTTTTTAAGCCGGTTTGTCGTGTGTTTTCTTGATATCATTCTTGGAAAACATTGTATCATTCCTTAATCCATGTATTACTAAATAATAATAAAAAGGGGGCTGTGTGTCCTCATAATCATAATCATAATAATACGGGCTATTTCATCACAACCACCAGTACATCTACAGGGAGCGCTGATGCAGGAAACAGCATCAATCACTTAGGTCCCCGACCATCCAGGTCGTGCTCTCCTCTCGCTGCTGCCATCTGGTGGCGGTGGGTGGTGGTGGTGAGGGAACAAGAAGGTTAAGATGCCCACAACTGGGGCACGAACACTGATTCCCTCTCAACCATCAGGAAACTGAACCGGAGTGGGTAACATCGCTCACTCTATCACTTAATCGATTCCACAGCCGATAGCAAACGTCCAATGACGGTACAGCTCAAAAACGCAATATTTATCACTTATTTGTTCATTAGTATAATTTATGGATATATGTTATTTAATATTTGCTCATTCGCTGGTTACCTATAGTTGTGTACAATGCTTCCGTAGTTTTCCTGGTGATGTAGTGGTTAGGATTCGGCGCTCTCACGACCGCGGACGGGGTTCGCTTCCCGGTCAGGGAATTAGAATATTTCTTAACAATAATCTATAGCACTAATTGTAACTTATTCTGCATATTAACCTTTACCCTTTAGATTCTGGACTAGTTCCTGAGGATTGAAGGGTGGCTAATGTAACCCCACTTTTTAAAAAAAGGAGGGAGAGAGAAACTGGAGTATTATAGACCGGTTAGCCTAACATCGGTGGTGGGGAAAATGCTAGAGTCAGTTATCAAAGATGTGATAACAGCACATTTGGAAAGCGGTGAAATCATCGGACAAAGTCAGCATGGATTTGTGAAAGGAACATCATGTCTGACGAAACTCATAGAATTTTTTGAGGATGTAACTAGTCGAGTGGATAGGGGAGAACCAGTGGATGTGGTATATTTGGATTTTCAAAAGGCTTTTGACAAGGTCCCACACAGGAAATTAGTGTGCAAACTTAATGCACACCGTATTGGGGGTAAGGTATTGATGTGGATAGAGAATTGGTTGGCAGACAGGAAGCAAAGAGTGGGAATAAACGGGACCTTTTCAGAATGGCAGGCAGTGACTAGTGGGGTACCGCAAGGCTCAGTGCTGGGGCCCCAATTGTTTACAATATATATTAATGACTTGGATGAGGGAATTAAATGCAGCATCTCCAAGTTTGCGGATGACACGAAGCCGGGCGGCAGTGTTAGCTGTGAGGAGGATGCTAAGAGGATGCAGGGTGACTTGGATAGGTTGGGTGAGTGGGCAAATGCCTGGCAGATGCAATTTAATGTGGATAAATGTGAAGTTATCCACTTTGGTGGCAAAAATAGGAAAACAGATTATTATCTGAATGGTGGCCGATTAGGAAAAGGGGAGGTGCAACGAGACCTGGGTGTCATTATACACCAGTCATTGAAAGTGGGCATGCAGGTACAGCAGGCGGTGAAAAAGGCGAATGGTATGCTGGCATTTATAGCGAGAGGATTCGAGTACAGGAGCAGGGAGGTACTACTGCAGTTGTACAAGGCCTTGGTGAGACCACACCTGGAGTATTGTGTGCAGTTTTGGTCCCCTAATTTGAGGAAAGACATCCTTGCCATAGAGGGAGTAAAAAGATGGTTCACTAGATTGATTCCTGGGATGGCAGGAGTTTCATATGATGAAAGACTGGATGAACTAGGCTTATACTCGTTGGACTTTAGAAGATTGGTGGGGGGGGGGGGATCTTATTGAAACGTATAAAATCCTAAAGGGATTCGACAGGCTAGATGCAGGAAGATTGTTCCCGATTTTGGGAAAGTCCGGAACGAGGGGTCACAGTTTGAGGATAAAGGGGAAGCCTTTTAGGACCGAGATGAGGAAAAACTTCTTCACACAGAGAGTGGTGAATCTGTGGAATTCTCTGACACAGGAAACTGTGAGGCCAGTTCATTGGCTATATTTAAGAGGGAGTTAGATATGGCCCTTGTGGCTAATGGGATCAGGGGGTGTGGAGGGAAGGCTGGTGCAGAGTTCTGAGTTGGATGATCAGCCATGATCATACTGAATGGCGGTGCAGGCTCGAAGGGCCGAATGGCCTACTCCTGCACCCATTTTCGATGTTTTTCTATGTTTTCTCTGGTTTTTTTGCCTGCTGCCACAACATCCGCATTCCTGTCTATGTTTCACCTATATCAGGACCATAAGACTATGAGATATAGGAGAGTAATTGGGCTTTTATGCCTATTGGCTTTGCTTCGCCACTTCACCGTAGAAGACACAATTTTCCTCTCAGTCCCATTCCTCGGCCTTCTCCCTGTATCCCTTCAAGCCCAGATCAATCAGGAATCTATCAGCCTGGGCCCTAAATACACATAAAGACGGCCTCTACAACTACTTGAGGCAACAAATTCCTAGACTCAGCATCCTCTGCCTGAAGAATTTACTCCTCGTCTCCGTTCTAGAAGGACGCCCCTCTATCCCGAGACTGGGCCCTCTGGCCTTAGAGTCACCCAATTCAGCGAGCGCGTCTCCTCCACCGCGACTCCAAAGAGTTTCGATTCCCACGCCTGACTTGAGATAATATTTCACACAATTTGGGAACTTTGATATATTTCCATGAATGTGGCATAATTCATTTTTCTGCTCTACTATTTAAAACTTCATTATAAAGAAAGATGAAGGCAAATATTAACTTAATTCGTCAGTATCACTGAACATAGAAGGATACACACAGGAAATGTACTTTGTCCCACCTTGTCTGTGCTGAACGATACCAATCTAAACATTTCATGTGAACATATGAATAAAAATATGTGAACACGCAGCAGCAGTTGTTCAGTAAGGAGCTGGTTGATCTGACCGTGATCCCCATTCCCCATTCCTTCACCCGACCCCCGCCGCTCCCATTGCTCTTCACCCCATTTCATATCAACAGGCCAGCGTGCCTTCTTGGGTGTATGCGGGGCCTTCGTTCCCGGAACGTCTTTCCTTTTATCAAACTGAGCAGTAAAGACCTGAGAGCTGTCTTACTCCGCCGATATGACGGCAGTATCCCGATCTCTCAACCGTGCTCCGACTTCTGTTGCCAGCCATCAGTCAAGATTTGTTCTCACGTAGATACTGTTAAGAATGGCGACGTTCTCAATGCACATCAGAGGCCTCGCATATTCAACGATTTAGTGTGGCAGTAAAAGGCAGCCGCCTCTCGGAAGATGATCCAGTCCGTGTTTTCAAAGCAGTCCTGAAATGCTGAGGTCCTTTCCTGTGGTCAGGACTTTATCTCCCTCTGAACTCGGTTCACTAGTTTCATCAGTGGTTGATATGCAGGAATCTGCAATACTGTGACTTTTCTCTGCTCGGTCCCCACCCCACAACAGTATCCAAAGTGGTGAGGGGGTTGTGCACAGGGATACTCTGCACTGGCTTCCTAACGCTTTTCCCCTTCCTGATGGTCACACAGTCTCCTGTGTCCTGCACCTTGGGTGTAACTACCTCTCTATGTGTCCTATCTATTACCCCTCAGCCTCCCGAATGATCCGGAGTTCATCCCGTTCTAGCTCCAACTCCTTAACACGGTTTGTTAGAAGCTGCAGCCGGATGCATCTCTCGCAGTTGTAGCGGTCAGGGACACTGGAGGTCTCCCTGCCTACCCGCATCCCTAAAGAGGAGCATTCAACTGTCCTGCCTGGCATCTCCGCTGTCCTAACTGAGCAGATGTAGTTTACCACGAGATTTTAATTATGTATTTATCTCTTTTATTTCTCTGACTGAAGTTTCTCCTTGCTGAAGCCTCGAAGAGCTAAAGCCTCAAGATCACCATCTCACTCTGTCCACTCAGACTATGGCCACTGCGGCAATACACAGACACTGAATTAATTGTACAGACTGCTATAGAGTTTTATAAAGTTGTAACGTAACTTCCTGGCTTTTTAACTCAGTGCCTCGACTAATAAACGTAGCCATGGAATTTGCCTTCTGAACCACCCTGTCAACCTCCGTAGCCGCATTCAGGGATCTGTGAACTTGGACTCCAATATCCCTCTGATCATCAACACTGTTATGGGTCTTGTATTTAACAGTGTACCATCTCTTTACATTTGACCTACCGTGGTGCCAAGGGGAGAGTCCAGAGCAGGTTCACATGGATGATTCCAGGAACAAAAGGGTTATCACACGATGAACATTTGATAGCTCTGGGTCTGTACTCGCTGGAATTCAGAAGGATGAGGGGGATCTCATTGAAACCATTCGAATGTTGAAAGACCTAGACAGAGTAGATGTGGAAAGAATGTTTCACATGGTGGGAGAGTCTCGGTCAAAAGGGCATAGACTCAGGTTAGAGGGGCGCCTTTTTAAAACAGAGTTGCGGATAGATTTCTTTAGCCAAAGGGTGGTGAATTGATGGAATTTGTTGTCTCATGCAGCTAGTCATTGGGTGTATTTAAGGCAGAGGTTGATAGGCTCTTGATTGGTCATGGCATGAAAGGTTACGGGGAGAAGCCTGGGAACTGGGGTTGAGCAGGAGAGCAAAAAAAATTAAGCCGTGATTGAAAGGTGGAGCAGACACGATGGGCCGGGTTGCCTAATTCTGCTCCTATGTCTTATGATCTTATTGTCTTATGGTCTTATGATCATTACTGCTCAAAGCTCACTGAGTTTTCTCAGGTCCTGTTGAATTTGTTGCCAAGTGCGCAAGTTCGGGAAGGCACAGTTACGAGAAACACTGACCTGCAGTGGTATCACAGGCAAGTAGATTCAGATAACACACGGAGCATAAATTATACAATTCTCTGTCAGTAACAATATAGAAATATGTTTTACGCATCCTGTTAATAGGACCAGAACAACAGGGGATGAGCGGCAACACATGTCAGTAACAATATGCGAATATAGGTTTTACATAATTTACAATAGATAAATATACATTTGTGTCGTAATCAATATATAAATATATTTGTGTCATGAGTAATATATTAATATACATTTTGTGTCAATAACAGACTTGGAAATGTTGAATTAGGCCCCTCAGCTAAATACTTGACACAGTTTGGGAACAACTGGGCTCCAAACACCGGTCCCTACAACAACCACTGGGACATCCTGCAGATCGAAGAAGGCCCTGATTATTCCTTTTCTTTAAACACACAGACAACAGGAGAAAGGAGCAGGCCACAGGAGATGGGATGGTGCAGAAGGAGATTATCTCCATGACTGGCACTGTGCGTGTGTGATGTGAGGCTGTGGAGGGATCCTCACTCTGTGCCTGACACAAAAATTTTATAACGGGACGGTCCGGAGTGAGATTTTCTCAAGGTCTGACTCTGGGAGTGTATCGTGGAATGGTGTGCAGGAAATTCACTGGCTCTCACCCTGTGATTGCATGATCCATCGGTTTGGAGGGAGCTTCAGTCTGTGTCTGATCTGGGGAGTGTGTGATGGGATGGTGTGGAGTGAGGTTCACTCTGTGTATGAGCCTGGAAGTGTATGATGGGACCGTGTGGAGGGATCTTAAATCTGTGTCTGTCTGCTTCTGATCCGGGGCGTGTGTGATTGGATTGTGTCGAGGGAGCTTTACTCTGTGTCTCACTTGGGAGTGTGATGGGACAGTGCGGAGGGAACTTCTCTCTGTGTCTGATCTGTACAGTGTGTGAAGAGACGATGTGGAGGGAGCTACATTCTGTGCTAGATCCGGAAAGTGTGTGATGTGACGGTGTGGAGGGAGCTTTTCTCTGTGTCTGATGGGTCGATGTGGAGGGAGCTTCGCTTTGTGTCTGTCCCTGTGAATGTGTGATCCGATAGTGCAGACGGAGCTTCACTGTGTGTTTGATCCTGGGAATGTGTGATGGGATAGTGGGGAGGGAGCTTCACACTGTGTCTGATCTGGGAATGTGTGGTGGGACAGTGGAGAGGGAACTTTACCCTGTGTCTGATCCGCAGAGTGTGAGGTAGGGTGGTGCGGTGTGAGATTCTTTGTATGTCTGACCCTGTGGGTATGTGATGTGACGGTGTGCAGGAAGCCTCACTCTGTGTCTGACACAGTAATTTAGTGATGGGACGGTGTGTAGGGAGCTTCACTCTGTGTCTGATCCAGGGAGTGTTTGATGGGACAGTGCGGAGGGAGGTTAACGTCGTGTCTGATTCAGTGAATGGAGGTTGCGTGGTGTGGAAGGCGATTATCTCCGTGTACAATCGGGGAACTGTGTGATGGGATGTTGTGGAGGGAGCTACAGTCTATGTCTGACACAGAAATTTTGTAAGTGTCAGACCGGAGTGAGATTCGCTCAAAGTCTGACCCTGTGACTGTGTGATGTGACGTTGTAGAAGGAGGCTCGCTCTGTGTCTGACACAGGAATTTTGTAATGGCAGAGGCCGGAGTGAGATATTCTCAATGTCTGACCCTGGGAGTGTATCACGGGATGGTGTGGAGGGCATTCTCGGTGTCTGACCCTGTGAGTGCTTGATCCGACAGTGTGGAGGGAGCTGCACGTTGTGACTGATACTCAGAGTGTGTGATGAGACGGGTTAGATTAGATTATCAGAACACTCATTCCTCTTTTATTGTCACTTAGAAATGCAAATATGCATTAAGAAATGATACAATGTTTCTCCGGAGTGATATCACAGAAAACAGGACAAACCAAAGACTAACACTGACAGAACGACATAACTAGAACAAATAGTTACAGCAGTGTAAACCAATACCATAATTTGATGAAGAACAAACCATGGGCACGGTAAAAATAGTCTCAAAGTCCCCGAGTCGATTGACTCCCCAGTCCCCGATAGCAGGCGGCAAAGGGAGGCTTGCCGATGCCTTGGAAGCAGCCGACCACAGCCGACACTCAGTCCGTCCGTCCGGGAACTTCGAGCCTCTGACCAGCCACTCCGATACAGCCTCCCGAGCGCCATCCTCTGCCAAGCGACTTCGACCTCACCTGGGCCGCTGAAGCATGCAAAGCCAAGGATTTCGGGGCCTTCTGCTCCGGAGATTCCGGGTACCACACAGTAGCAGCGGCAGCGAAGCGGGCATTTCTGAAGTTTTTTAAATGTTCCTCCCTACTCTCACGTGCGTCTCCATCAAAACTGAATTGTGCACGGTCCCCTCCTTGACAGATTACAGATATAATTCATTCACCGGAGAGGCCACGCGTGCTGCCGTCGCGCCGCCATCTTCGCCTCCCTCGGTTAAACGGCGCTTCACTCTATATTCGATCCGTGGACTGTGTGATGGGACGCTGTGGACGGAAATTTTGACACAGAAACATTTTGAATCATTTTCTGTCTGATCCGGGGAGTCTGTGACGGGACGGTGTGAAGTAAGCTTCACACTTTGACAGATCTGGGAAGTGTGTGATAGAACGATGCGATGGTGCTTCACTGTGTGTCTGATCCAGGGAGTGTGTAATTGGACTGTGTTGAGCGAGTTTCACTCTGTTATTGATCCCGGGAGTATGTGATGGGATGGTGTGGAGGGAGCTTTACTCTGTGTCTGACACAGGAATTTTACAATGGGACAAATCGGAGTTAGATTTTCTTAATGTCTGACTCTGGGAGAGTATTCACTCTGTGTCTGATCCAGGAGTGCGTGAAGGGACTGCATCGAGGGACATTCACTCTGTTTCTGACCTGGGAGTGCGTGATCTGTCCTGCCTGGCATCTCTGCTGTCCTCACTGAGCAGATGTAGTTTATCACGAGATTTTATTTATTTTTCTTTCACTGACTGAAGTTTCTCTTCGCTGAAGCCTTGAAGAGATAAAGCCTCAAGATCACCACTCTTACTCTGTCCGTTCAGACTATGGCCGCTGCAACAACACACAGACACTGAATTAATTGTACACACTGCTATAGAGTTTTATAAAGATGCAACGCAACTTCCTGGTCTTTTAACTCAGTGTCTCGACTAGTAAAGTCAACCATGCCATTTGCCTTCTGAACCACCCTGTCAATCTCTGTAACCACATTCAGGGGGCTGTGAACTTGGACTCCAATATCCGCCTGCTCATCAACATGGCTCAGTGTCTTGCATATGACAGTTGTGACGATATCCTGAGTTATCTCTTAACAAGAGAGAGAGGGGCAACTGATTCGGAGAGAGAGAGAGAGCAACGAGCAGCTCGTGAGTCGCCATGGTGACTGAGGGTGGTGTTATTTGATGGACAGTTGGTGCTCAGCATGCTTGGATAAATACAAGGGCAGCTGGTTGTTAGACAGACACACACACATTCGGACACTGGACGAGTTTTGTGTGCCCACAGAAGGGTGGGTTTTGGAGGATCGATCGGGAGAATCGATCAGTGGCTCTTGCAGTGTGCAAAGGGGTGACTAGGGGAAAGTTGTCAGTGTGTCCAACCCTCGCCTGGGTAGGTAACTTTATCACTGAAGACGGTTCCCTTTTATGTGGTCACATTCAGTGACTTTAGACGGATTTCGGAGGACAGCTTGAAGATACGGCATCGGCTTACGCGGACGACCACAACACCTCTCTCTCTCCAAGAGTACTCAACTCAATAACACGAACTGAACTGACTTCATTTACCTATCATCGTAAAACTGTATCCATCACCTCCTAAGCTTGAAGAAGCTTGGCTTTTTTATATTTCCACACTTATATATGCATGAACTTTGCTAACCTGATTGATGTATCTGATTTTATAGTACTGTATTGCATAGTTGCTGATAAAATAGCTTTAGTTAACAGCAATACCAGACTCCAGGTGTTTTCCATTTCTACTGGTTCTTTAACCCGTTATGGAGAACGTAACAGAGTGTACTGTCCCTTTACATTTGACCTACCGAGGTGCCAAGGAGATGGTCCAGAGAAGGTTCACAAGGAGGATTCCAGGAAAGAAAGGGTTATCATATAACGAACGTCTAATGGCTTTGGGTCTGTACTCGCTGGAATTCAAAAGGATGAAGGGGGGTCTCATTGAAACCATTCAAATGTTGAAAGGCCTAGACAGAGTAAATGTGGAAAGGATGTTTCCCATGGTGGGAGAGACGAGGACAAAAGGGCACAGACTCAAGATAGAGGGGCGCTCTTTCAAAGCAGAGAAGCGGAGAATTTTCTTCAGACAAAGGGTGGTGATTTTGTGGAATTTGTTGCCACGTGCAGCTCTGGAGGCCAGGTCGTTGGGTGTATTTAAGGCAGAGTTTGATAGTTTCTTGATTGGACATGGCATCAAAGGTTACGGGGCGAAGGCTGGGGACTGGGGTTGAGGAGGAGAAAAAAAGGATTAGCCATAATTGAATGGTGGAGCAGACTCGATGGGCCGGGTGGCCGAATTCTGCGCCTCTGTCTTATGGTCGTATGGTCTTATGATCATCTCTGCTCAAATCTCTCTGTGTTATCTCAGGTCCTGTTGAATTTATTGACAAGAGCACAATACGGGAAGGTACAGGCACAGAGAAGCACTGACTTGCAGCAGAATCACAGGCAAGTACATTCAGATAACACACAGAACATCAATTATACAATTATGTGTCATTGTCCACATATAACTATTCATTTTGTATCATTAAAAAGTTATAAGTATACATTTTATGTCACGATCAATATATAACTATACATTTTGTATTATTAACGATGTATAAATATACATTTTGTGTCAATAACAGACTGGGAAATGTTGAATTTGGTCCCTCAGCCAAATAGTTGACACTGTTTGGGAATAACTGGGCTCCAAGCACCGGTCCCTACAACATCCTGCAGGCCTAAGAGGGGTCTGATTATTCCTTCTCTTTAAATACACAGACAGCTGGAAGAAGGAGCAGGTCACAGGAGATGGGATGGTACAGGGGGAGATTATCTCAATGACTGACACTATGCGCGTGTGATGTGAAGGTGTGGAGGGATTCTCACTCTGTGTCTGATGCAAGAATTTTGTAATAGGACGGCTGGGAGTGAGATTTTCTCCAGGTCTGACCCTGGGAGTGTATCGCGGGATGGTGTGCAGGGAATTCTCTGTCTCTCATCCTGTGATTGGGACTCTGTGATGGGACGGAGTGGAGGGAGCTTCATTCTGTGTCTGATCCCGGGACTGTGTGATGGGACGGTATGGAGGGAGCCTCACTCTGTCTGACCCGGGGAGTGTGTTATAGCAGCGGTCCCCAACCTTTTTTGTACTGTGGACCGGTTTCATATTGACAATATTCTTGCGGACCGGCCGACTCGGGGTGGAGGGCATGGGTAGGGTTGCCAACGGACAAGAGTAGCAGACAAATACGTTGGGTTTACCCCGATAAAGACTGCAATGACCATGAAGCATTGCGCGTGCACCAATGCGCATGCGTCAGCTGTGTATGCGTGCGCGTGCCGATCATTTTTCTACAAATCGTTTTTGTCGATTTTGTTCGGGGGCGGGGGGGGGGGATAGAGT
Source organism: Mobula birostris (assembly GCF_030028105.1). NCBI lineage: Eukaryota > Metazoa > Chordata > Chondrichthyes > Myliobatiformes > Myliobatidae > Mobula > Mobula birostris. Next base: position 14,810,507 of record NC_092382.1, read on the forward strand.
TAATCACGACCGGAATATCGGTGATAGGTGGCTAATACACTCAATTTCGTTTCTAAAAGGGTTTATCTAACAAATTTAATATTAAACTCATACCACATATTTTCCTCGCATGAATACAGTGATAAGTCAATTATCAGGTGAGGATAGGGGAGCATGAAGTAAGTATTGAACGAACTTCCAGTAGAAGTGGTAGAGGCAGGTTCGATATTATCATTTAAAGTTAAATCGGATAGGAATATGGACAGGAAAGGAATGGAGGGTTATGGGCTGAGTGCAGGTCGGTGGGACTTGGTGAGAGTAGCGTTCGGCACGGACTTGAAGGGCAGAGATGGCCTGTTTCCGTGATGTAATTGTTATATGCTTATATAAGTCAATAGCATCATCACATTTTAAGTAACGTTTGGATATTGAAAACTCAGCGCATATTTTCCCCGTATGAACATATAAAATCATTGCAACACACCAATATCGCTGAATCAGTGGGAGTCCTGGGCTCAAGACGGTCCTATCGAGGGGTGATAGGAGACAGCCATACTCGAACGGGGTTCCTTACGTCCAGTCTATTCCACAATTTAGTTTTCATTGCATTCATCGCAGAGATATGTTGGAAATGGAAGCATCGTTTTCAGTGCTTTCATGGTTACCTCAGGATATTCAGCCTTGACTTTGATCCAAATACCAGCAGAGATATTATGTCAAACATACTTTGCAGCCCGCCGTCATTTGGAAGCTCGAGGAGTTGATCTCCTTCCCGCGCTGACATGGATGACGCGAGAGTAATAACCTCATGTGCGTTCAAGCTAAACAGTGACCGTGACAGGGAATGAGGAAAGGTACAGCTGACTCCTATCGCCAAATCATATCGTTTCCTCGCGGGCCGGTAGCGCATGATCTGCGGACCGGTACCGGTCCGCGGTCCGGTGGTTGGGGACCCATGTGTCATAGGACGGTGCGAAGGGAGCTTCACACAGTCTCTGATCTGGGGAGTGTGTGATGGCACGGTGTGGAGGGAGATTCATTTGTCTGATCCAGGGATTCTGTAATGGGATGGTGTGGAGGGAGCTGAACTCTGCGTCTGAGCCGGCGTGTCGGTGATGAGAAGGTTCTGAGGAAGCTACATTCTGTTTCTGATCCACAGCATGTATAATAAATTGGGCTGGAGGGAGATTCACTCTGCGTCCAACACCTGTAGTGTTTACTGGGAAGATGACGAGGGAGCATTATCCTCTGTCTGCTCCGGGAAGTGTGAGGTAGGGCGGCACGGATGGAGATTCTCTCAATATCTGACCCTAGGACTGTGTGAAAGGATGGTGCGGAGGGTAATTTTCTCAATATCTGACCCTGGGTCTGTGTGCAGTGATGGTGCGGAGGGAAATTCTCTCAGTATCTGACCCTGGGACTGTGTGAAATGGTGTGGAGGGAAATTCTCTCAATATCTGACGCTGGGACTGTGTGCAATGATGGTGTGGGGGAGATTCTCTCATTTTCTGACCATGGGAATGATGGGACATTGTGGAAGGAGTTTCACTCTGTGTCTGCCCCTGGGACTGAGTGAAGGGATGGTGCAGAGGGAGCTTGACTGTGTGTTTGACATTGGGAGTGTGTAATGGGACTGTGTTGAGCGAGCTTCACTGTGTTTCTGATCCCGGAAGTTTGTGATTGGACCGTGTGGAGGGACCTTCACTCTGTTTCTGGCCCCTCTAGTGTTGTAGAAGATTCACCCTGCGTCCGATCCGGGGAGTGTGAGGTAAGGTGAGGTGTTCTCAGTGTCTGGCCCTGGGAGTGTGTGATGGGATGGTGTGCAGGTACCTTCACTCTGTGTCTGATCCGGGGAGTGTGTGAAGGGACTGCATCGAGGGAGCTTCGTTCTGTTTCTAACCTGGGAGTGATATATCTCACACTACAGAGACGTTTTTTTTCCTGTGTCTGACCCCAGGAATGTGTGATGGGACGGTGCAGAGGGAGCTTCTCTCAGTGCCTGACCCCGGGGTGTTTGATGGGATGGTGTGGTGGTAGCTGCTCTCAGTTTCTGACCGGGAGACTATTTGATGGGTTCGTGTCGAGGAAGTTTCTCTCAGTTTCTGAGCGGTTTGTGGGAGCGAGATGGTGGCGGAGGGAGCTGAAGTGTGTTTCTGTCCCCGGGATTGTGTAATGTGATGATGCAGATGGAACTTCACTCTGTGTTTTAACCCTGGGAACGTGCGATGGTATGTTGCAGAGGAAGCTTCACTCTGATTCTGACCACAGGAATGTTTGATGGCTCTTTGTGGAGAGTGTTTGGATCTGTGTCTGACCAAAGGGGTGATTGATGGGAGACACGGAGGGAGCTTCACCCTGTGTCTGATCCGGGGAGTGTGTGATGGACGGTGCGATGTGAGATTCTCTCGCTGTGACTATGTGATGTAACAGTGTGGAGGGAGAGTTACTCTGCGTCTGACACAGGAGTTTTGTCATGGTACGGCCCGGAGTAAGCTTTTCCCAATGTCTGATACTCGATCCACTTCCGTTAGAACGGTTGGGAATTAAACCCGGCGCGCGGCCATTAAAGAGGACGGGGATGTTCACACATTCAGCCGTTCACAGATCACTCTCAGTCCGGTTCTGGGTTCCTGCAGAGATCTCAGTTCCTTCCTTCCGGTCTCACTGAACTGATTCACCGTCAGACTGAAACAGATGGGAGAATAAAGATGAAATAAACAGATTACACAACAGTGTCAGTAACAGGGGACTGGGGTTAATGTTTCAACAACACTGACATACAAATATCACCAGAAAATCGGCGGATCCGCTGATATTTTATTACATTTAACATTAACACAAATACTCACCTGATCCACTCCAGACTCGGGAGGGTTAGTATGAGGAGGCGGAGAGCGGGGACAGATCGGTCTGTCAGCGAATTTAATGCCAGGCTCAGCTTCGTCAGTGATGGGCTTGTGCTGAGAGCGGAGACGAGATCCTCGGCACCAGAATCCGTTAGACCGACACCATCCAGCCTGGAGATGAGAGAGAGTGAAGGTGAAGGACACAGAGAGACAGGAGACGGTACAAATCCCCAGTGTTTATCAGTAACACAACTACTGATCACATTAATGTTCAGTATCAGACACCCAGTGACTGTAAACACAATCTCCCACAGTCTGGTACTTACCCCAGTTTCTGTATTTTACACTCCGGGTTCCTCAGAGCCGCAGACACCAGTTTCACTCCTGAATCTCCCAGTTCATTACCATTCAGGTTCAGCTCCATCAGTGATGGGTTTGTACTGAGAGCGGATGCGAGATCCTCGGCACCAGAATCTGTGAGACCGACCTTCTCCAACCTGGAGATGAGAGAGAGTGAGGGTGAAGGACACAGAGAGACAGGAGACGATACAAATCCCCAGTGTTTATCAGTAGCGCATTTACTGATCATAGTAATGTTCAGTGTCAGACACTCAGTGACTGTAAACACAATCTCCCACAGTCTGGTACCTACCACAGTGTCTGTATTTTACACTCCGGATTCCTCAGAGCCGCAGACACCAGTTTCACTCCTGAATCTCCCAGTTCATTACCACTCAGGTCCAGCTCCATCAGTGATGGGTTCGTATTGAGAGCGGAGGCGAGATCCTCGGCACCAGAATCTGTGAGACCGACACCGATCAGCCTGGAGATGAAAGAGAGTGAGGGTGAATGACACACAGAGACAGGACACGGTACAAATCCCCAGTGTTTATCAGTAACACAATTTCTGATCACATTAATGTTCAGTGTCAGACACCCAGTGACTGTAAATGCAATCTCCCACAGTCTGGTACTTACCACAGTTTCTGTATTTTACACTCCGGGTTCCTCAGAGCCGCAGACACCAGTTTCACTCCTGAATCTCCCAGTTCATTCATTCCAAGTCTAAACACAAACAGACAAATTGATGAACAAAGTGATTCAAACTGTGGGTCTGAGGGAATTTCTCTCACTCAGATATTTCAGGAAACATTAAACCCTTCAGTAAATCACTGATCGGAGTTCCCATCACTGTCAATGTCCCTCACTGCCCAATTCCAGGGTATTCACCGAATGTCAGTAATTTAGTCTGTCGGTGTGACCCTGTAAACTCCACATATTCTGTCTCATTCCTCGATGGTTAGAAAAGTGTTACTGACGTGAGAGGGGCGGCAAGGGCAGGGTTAAGGATGGGAGAAAGAGATGGGGAAGAGAGATCCTACAGGAGGAAGGGGGATGGGGATACGAGTTCCCACAGGAGGAAGGGGGGTGGGGAACAGAGATCCCACAGGAAGAAGGGGGATGGGGAAGAGAGATCCCACTGGAGTAAGGGGGATTGGGAAGAGAGATCTCGGAGGATGAGAGCCGATGGGGACGAGGGAACACACAGGAGGAGTGGGATGGGGAAGAGAGATCCCACAACAGGAAGGGGGATGGGTAAGAGATCCCACCGGAGGAAGGGAGATTGGGATGAGTAACCCCATAAACGGGACGGGATTGAGGAAATGTGAACCCACAGGAGGGAGGGGGATGGGGAAGAGATATCCATAAGGCGGAACTGAGGTCCACAATCGGGAGAGGAGATGTGTCCATGGGTTCTGGGTATCTGGTAGTGAGCACAGTCACACAGGTCGATGATGGTTATAATCACACACCGGCAAGGGCAGGGAGGACTATCTCAAAATGGTATTTCTTTCCTTCTCACTGGGACAGTCTGCTGACGGTCTCTTGTCCCTCACCGGGAAGGGAGTGTGAATCTCTGACCCACCTACTGCAGTCAGTGTCGGTCTGGGTGTTGGTAACAGTGAGAAGGAACATTGTCAATGGACATGTCACAGGCAGCGAGAAACACGGCCATTCCTGTGATTTACTACCATTAAACCAATGGCCGTTGTTCACTGATCTGATGAAGTCTCCAACATCCCTTCACAAGGAACCACAGAACCCTCCCGTACTTGGGGATTTACTGACTGATCCTGTGGGTATTTGACACAGTTCTTTACTATGTGATTTACTACAGTTTTAGCCAAATTACTTTGCAACTCACCGATCGGCTGGATTTACTATCTGATTTACGACAGTGGAACACAAATCCCTTTACATTGAAACAACACAACTGGACAGTTTCACAGTTCAGAGTGAGAGATAAATCAAGTTACCTCAACTCCTGGCACTTGTGCAGCCCGGGTCCCAGCCGCTGGATTCCTTCACACCGAATGTGGCAGTTATCCAAGTCGAGGTGTTTTATTGTATCACAGAGTCCGATGACATGAGACAGGACCGCGCAGTCAATCGGGGTCAGTGTCATTCCACTGAATGAAAGTGTTTCCACAGATCCCAGTGCGGCCTGAGCCAGTCCACGATTCTGAGACTCAAACAGGTAGTGCAATGTGTTCAGGAGGCTCCTTTTACCAGCTTCACTCCTCGTGTTTCCACTCTGACGTTTAACCTCCTCCTTCACCCAGTCAATCACCCGGCAGGTTGTTTGATGAGGAAATGGACCCAGAAACTCCTCCAGGCCCCGAGCTGTCATTGGGTTGGAGAGACCAGCAACAAAACGGAGAAATACCTCAAATCGCCCATCTGTCGTGTTTTGGGCTTCAGTGAGGAATTTCAGGATATCCCCGGGATGTGGATTCAGGAATTGTGAGACAGCAGCTACAAACTCCTGGATGGTGAGGTGTGGGAATGTGTACACCACGCACCGGGCAGAATCCTCTCTCTCCAAAAGCTCCATCAGGAACCCGGACAGGAACTGGGAAGGCTGCAGATTGTATTTGATCAAATCTCCATCTGTAAATACAATCTTCTTCTCAGCCACTCCTCTGAAGGCCATCTGACCAACCCTGAGTAACACATCACCGGGGTTCTCAATCTCACGGCCGTGGTTTTTCAGGATGTTGTAAATATAGTAGCAATATAGTTGGGTGATGGTCTTGGGAACTCGCTGCGGGTCCCTGACTCTTTGTGTGAAGAAGGGGCCCAGTGCCAGAGCGAGGATCCAGCAGTAGGAGGGGTTGTAGCTCATGGTGTAGAGGATCTCGTTCTCCTTCACGTGTTTGAAAACAGCTTCTGCCACTGTCTGATCTTCAAAATGCCTGATGAAATACTCCTTCCGCTCCTTCCCAACAAATCCCAGGATTTCAGCCCAGACACTAATCTTCGCCTTTTCCAATAAATGTAAAGCGGTGGGGCGGGAGGTTACCAACACTGAACATCCTGGGAGCAGCTTGCCCTGGATTAAACTGTACACAATGTCAGACACTTTACACCACCACTCGGGATCTGGGCACTGGTGCTTGGGTTCTGTATCTCTCCGACTGTCAGCAAAGTCGATTCTGTGTTTGAATTCATCCAAACCATCCAATATAAACAGCAATCCCTCTGGGTTCTTCCAGACATCTCTCAAGGATTTCCCAAAGTAAGGATACTGATCCAGAATCATTTCCCTCAGGTTTATTCTGCAGTTAATGGAGTTTAAGTCTCGGAATTTGAAACTGAATACAAACTGGAACTGTTGGTATATTTTCCCCGTGGCCCAGTCATAAACAATCTTTTGTACCATTGTTGTTTTACCAATCCCCGCGACTCCGGCCACTGCTGCCGACCTCCCGGATTTGGATTTACTCGGGGAAAAGCTGCTCTGGAACAACTGATCAGTCCGGATTTTTTCCAGCTCTCTGCGGAGATGTTTCTCTCTCCACTCCTCGTGGTCTCTGCCTCTTGCCAGCAGCTCATGTTCCACCAGTCTCCCATCTCGAACAGTAGAAATGACCGTGAGCTCAGCGTATCGATCAACCAGCTGGAAAACCTTCACCTTCTCCCTCATCAGGATCGTGTTCACTCTCAGTGTTTCAGTTTGTGCCCGCAGAGTCTCCTTGTGTTTCTGTTGAACATCTTCCATGGGAACAGACAGTGAACAAACTGTTAGATGCCTCAACTCAGAACTCAGTATTTAAATACACAAGAGTTAGCTCAAAGCTATTGCATTAATTGGGGTCTCACAGTGTGTCAGGAACCTTTTGGGGCCTGTGGGGTCTCACAGTGTGTCAGGTCCCTCTCAGGGGTGTGTGGGGTCTCACAGTGTGTCAGGTCCCTCTCAGGGGTGTGTGGGGTCTGACAGTGTGTCAGGACACTGTTAGGGGTGTGTGGGGTTGCACAGTGTATCAAGAGCCTGTCAGGGGTGTGTGGGGTCTCAGAGTGTGTCAGGAGCCTCTCAGGGTTGTTTGAGGGATCATAGTGTGTCAGGACCCACAATGTGTCAGTGTTTCACCGTGCGTCGGGACACTATCAGGGGTGTGTGCGGTCTCACAGTGTGTCAGGACCCTGTCAGGGGTGTGTGGGGTCTCACAGTCTGTCAGGACGCTGTCACGGGCTTCTGGGGTTTTGCAGTGTGTCAGGACCCTGTTACTGGTTTGCGGGGTTTCACAGTGTGTCAGGACCCTTTTCCGGGGGTGGGAGGTCTCAGAGTGTGTCAGGACCCTGCCAGGGTTGTGTGGGGTCTCACAGTGTGTCAGGTCCCTGTCAGGGGTGTGTGGGGTCTCACAGTGTGTCAGGTCCCTGTCAGGGGTGTGTGGGGTCTCACAGTGTTTCTGAACCCTGTCACGGGTGTGTGGGGTCTCACAGTGTGTCAGGTCCCTGTCAGGGGTGTGTGGGGTTTCACTGTGTGTCAGGTCCCTGTCAGGGGTGTGTGGGGTCTCACAGTGTTTCTGAACCCTGTCACGGGTGTGTGGGGTCTCACAGTGTGTCAGGTCCCTGTCAGGGGTGTGTGGGGTTTCACTGTGTGTCAGGGCACTGTGAGTGGTTTGTGCGGTTTCAGTGTGTCAGGATCTTGTGGTGGTTGTGGGGGGTCTCACAGTGTGTAAGGATGCTGTTATGGGGGATCTAACAGTGAGTCAGAACCCTCTCAGGTGTGTATGGGATCGCAATGTGTGTCAGGACCCTGTCAGGGCTGTGTGGCGTCTCACAGTGCGTCAGGTCACTGTCAGGGGTGTGTTGGATCTCACAGTGTGTCAGGACCATTTTGGGGTGTGTCGGGTCTCACAGTGCGTCAGGAGCCCTTTCAGGTGTGTGTGGGGTCTCACAGTGTGTCAGGTCCCTGTCAGGAGTGTGTGGGGTCTCACAGTGTGACAGGACACTGTCTGTCAGTTGTGTGTGGGGTCTCACAGCGTGTTTGAACCATACCAGGGGTGTGTGGGTTCTCACAGTCTGTCAGGACGCTGTCACGGGTTTGTGGGGTTTCACTGTGTGTCAGGACCCAGTGATTTGTTTGGGGGTCTCACAGTGTGTTGGGACCCTATTCTGGGGGTGGGGGGGAATCTCACAGTGTGTCAGGATCCTTTTGGGGTGTGTGGGGTCTCACAGTGCTTCTGAACCCTGTCAGGGGTGTGTGGGGTCTTACAGTGTGTCAGGACCCTACCTAGGTTGTGTGAGGTCTCACAGTTTGTCTGGACACTGTCGGGGAGGGTGGGGCGGTCTCACAGTGTATCATGACTGTCTCAGATGTGTGTGGGATCTCAATGTGTGTCCGGACCCTGTCATGCGTGTGGCGTCTCACAGTGCATCAGGATCTTGTTAGGGGTGTCTGGGGTCTCACAGTGTGTCATCACCCTCTCGGGGGTGTGTTAGGACTCACAGTGTGCCAGGACCCTGTCAGGGTTATGTGGGGTTTCACAGTGTGTCAGGACACTGTGAGTGGTTTGTGGGGTCTCATACTGTGTCAGAACCCTCTCAGATGTGTGTGGGATCGCAATGTGTGTCAGGACCCTGTCAGGGGTGTGTGGCATCTCACAGTCTGTCAGGACGCTATCCAGGGTGTGTGTGGTCTCACAGTCTGTCAGGACCCTGTCAGGTGAGTGTGGAGTCTCACAGTGCGTCAGGTCCCTGTCAGGGGTGTGTGTGGTCTCACAGTGTGTCAGGAACGTGTCAATAGTGTGTGGGGTCTCACAGTGTGTCAGGACTCTGTTAGGGGTGTGTGGGGTCTCACAGTGTGTCAGGACCCTGTCTGTCAGTTGTGTGTGTGGTCTTACAGTGTGTCAGGTCCCTGTCAGTGGTGTGTGGGGTGTCACAGTGTGTCAGGACCTTTTCAGGTGTGTGTGGGGTCTCACAGAGTGTCAGGACCGTGTGAATAGTGTGTGGGATATCAATGTGTGTCAGGACGTTGTTAGGGGTGTGTGGCGTCTCACAATGTGTCAGGACGTTGTTAGGGGTGTGTGGCGTCTCACAATGTGTCAGGACCCTGTCAGAGTGTGTAGGGTCTCACACTGTGTCAGGACCCTGTCGGGTTGTGTGAGGTCTCACACTGTGTCAGGGCCCTCTCAGGCGTGTGTGGCATCTCACAGCGTTTCCTGAGCCTGTCAGGGGTGTGTGCGGTCTCACAGTGTGACAGGACCCTGTCATGGGGGTGTGGGGTCTTACAGTTTGACCGGACAGTGCCAGGGGTGTGTGGGGTTTCACAGTATGTCAGGACCCTGTCAGGGGTGTGTGGGGTCTCACAGTGTGTCAGGACCCTGCCAGGGGTGTGTGGGGTCTCACAGTGTGTCAGGATCCTGTCAGGGGTGTGTGGGGTCGCACAGTGTGTCAGGACCCTGCCAGGGGTGTGTGCAGTGTCTCACAGTGTGTCAGGTCCTTGTCAGAGGTGTGTGGGGTCTCAGTGTGTCAGGACCCTGCCAGGGTTGTGTGGTGTTTCACAGTGTGTCAGAACACTCTGAGTGGTGTGTGGGGTCTCACAGTGTGCCAGAACCCTCTCAGATGTGTGTGGGATCGCACTGTGTGTCAGCACCCTGTCAGGTGTGTGTGGGGTCTCACAGTGTGTCTGGACTGTGTCAATAGTGTCTGGGGTCTCACAGTGTGTCAGGACCCTGTCGGGAGTGTGTGGGGTCTCACAGTGCGTCATCACCCTCTCGGGTGTGTGTGAGGTATCACAGTTTGTCAGGACCCTGTCAGGGGTGTGTGGGGTCTCACAGTGTGTCAGATAACTGTCAGGGGTGTGTGGGGTCTCACAGTGTGTCAGATAACTGTCAGGGGTGTGTGGGGTCTCACAGTGTGTCAGGAGCCTCTCAGATGTGTGTGGGATCTCAATCTGTGTCAGGACCCTCTCACGTGTGTGTGGCATCTCACAATGTGTCAGGTTGCTGTCAGGGGTGTGTGGGGTCTCGTAGTGTGTCAGGAATTTGTCAGGGGTGTGTGGTGTCTCACAGTTTGCCAGGTCCCTGCCAGGAGTGTGTGGGGTCTCACAGGGTGTCAGGGCCCTGTCAGTGGTGTGTGGGGTCTCACACTGTGACAGGCCCCTGGCAGGGTTGTGTGGGGTTTCACTGTGTGTCTGGATACTGTGCGTGGTTCGTGGGGTTTCACAGTGTGTCAGGATCTGGTTGTGGGTGTGGGTGGTCTCACAGTGGGTCAGGACGCTGTTGCGGGGGGTCTCACAGTGTGTCAGAACCCTCTCAGATGTATGTGGGATCGCAATGTGTGTCTGGACCCTGTCAGGGGTGTGTGGCGTTTCATAGTGCGTCAGGTCGCTGCCAGGGGTGTGTGGTGTCTCACAGTGTGTCAGGTCCCTGTCGGGTGTGTGGGGTCTCACAGTGTGTCAGGAACCTGTGAGGGGTGTGTGCGGTCTCACAGTGTGTCAGGACCCTATCCAGGGTGTGTGGGGTCTCACAGTGTGTCAGGACCCTGTCAGGGGTGTGTGGGGTCTCACAGTATGTCAGGACCCTGTCAGGGGTGTGTGGGGTCGCACAGTGTGTCAGGACCCTGCCAGGGGTGTGTGCAGTGTCTCACAGTGTGTCAGGTCCTTGTCAGAGGTGTGTGGGGTCTCAGTGTGTCAGGACCCTGCCAGGGTTGTGTGGTGTTTCACAGTGTGTCAGAACACTCTGAGTGGTGTGTGGGGTCTCACAGTGTGCCAGAACCCTCTCAGATGTGTGTGGGATCGCACTGTGTGTCAGCACCCTGTCAGGTGTGTGTGGGGTCTCACAGTGTGTCTGGACTGTGTCAATAGTGTCTGGGGTCTCACAGTGTGTCAGGACCCTGTCGGGAGTGTGTGGGGTCTCACAGTGCGTCATCACCCTCTCGGGTGTGTGTGGGGTCTCACAGTGTGTCTGGACTGTGTCAATAGTGTGTGAGGTATCACAGTTTGTCAGGACCCTGTCAGGGGTGTGTGGGGTCTCACAGTGTGTCAGATAACTGTCAGGGGTGTGTGGGGTCTCACAGTGTGTCAGGAGCCTCTCAGATGTGTGTGGGATCTCAATCTGTGTCAGGACCCTCTCACGTGTGTGTGGCATCTCACAATGTGTCAGGTTGCTGTCAGGGGTGTGTGGGGTCTCGTAGTGTGTCAGGAATTTGTCAGGGGTGTGTGGTGTCTCACAGTTTGCCAGGTCCCTGCCAGGAGTGTGTGGGGTCTCACAGGGTGTCAGGGCCCTGTCAGTGGTGTGTGGGGTCTCACACTGTGACAGGCCCCTGGCAGGGTTGTGTGGGGTTTCACTGTGTGTCTGGATACTGTGCGTGGTTCGTGGGGTTTCACAGTGTGTCAGGATCTGGTTGTGGGTGTGGGTGGTCTCACAGTGGGTCAGGACGCTGTTGCGGGGGGTCTCACAGTGTGTCAGAACCCTCTCAGATGTATGTGGGATCGCAATGTGTGTCTGGACCCTGTCAGGGGTGTGTGGCGTTTCATAGTGCGTCAGGTCGCTGCCAGGGGTGTGTGGTGTCTCACAGTGTGTCAGGTCCCTGTCGGGTGTGTGGGGTCTCACAGTGTGTCAGGAACCTGTGAGGGGTGTGTGCGGTCTCACAGTGTGTCAGGACCCTATCCAGGGTGTGTGGGGTCTCACAGTGTGTCAGGACCCTGTCAGGGGTGTGTGGGGTCTCACAGTATGTCAGGACCCTGTCAGGGGTGTGTGGGGTCTTACAGTGGGGTCCTGTGAGGGGTGTGTGGGGTATCACAGAGTGTCATCAGTGTGAAAGTAAGCATGCAAGTACAGCAGGCAGTGAAGAAAGCTAATGGCATGCTGGCCTTCATAACAAGGGGAATTGAGTATTAGAGCAAAGAAGTCCTTCTGCAGTTGTACAGGGCCCTGGTGAGACCACACCTGGAGTACTGTGTGCAGTTTTGGTCTCCAAATTTGAGGAAGGACATTCTTGCTATTGAGGGAGTGCAGCGTAGGTTCACAAGGTTAATTCCCGGGATGGCGGGACTGTCATATGTCGAAAGATTGGAGTGACTGGGCTTGTATACTCTGGAATTTAGAAGCCTGAGAGGGGATCTTATTGAAACATATAAGATTATTAAGGGATTGGACATGCTGGAGGCAGGAAACATGTTCCTGCTGATGGGTGAGTCCAGAACCAGAGGCCACAGTTTAAGAATAAGGGATAGGCCATTTAGAACGGAGTTGAGGAAAAACTTTTTCACCCAGAGAGTGGCGGATATATTGAATGCTCTGCACCGGAAGGCTGTGCAGGCAAAGTCTCTGGATGCTTTCAAGAAAGAGATGGATAGAGCTCTTAAAGATAGTGGAATCAAAGGTTACGTGATAAGGCAGGAACTGGATTCTGATTGTGGATGATCAGCCATGATCACAGTGAATGGTGGTTCAGGCTCGAAGGGTCGAATGGCCTACTCCTGCATCTAATGTCTCTTGTCTATTTTCTATAGGACCCTGTCCGGGGTATGTGGGGTCTCACAGTTTGTCAGGACCATTACAGGAGTGTGTGGGGTCTCACAGTGTGTCCGGACCCTGTCAGGGGTGTGTAGGGTCTCGCTGTGTATCAGCACCCTGTCCGGGGTATGTGGGGTCTCACAGTGTGTCCGGACCCTGTCAGGGGTGTGTGGGGTCTGACAATGTGTCAGGACCCTGTCAGGGGTGTGTAGGGTCTCATAGTGTGTCAGGTCCCCGTCAGGGGTGTGTGTGGTCTCACAGTGTGTCAGGACTGTGCCAGGGGTGTGTGGGGTCTCACAGTGTGTCAGGACCGTGCCAGGAATGTGTGGGGTCTCACAGTGCGTCATGTCCCTGTCAGGGATGTGTGGCGTCTCACAGTGCGTCAGGACCCTGTCAGGTGTGTGTGGCGTCCAAAATGTGTCAGGACCCTTTTGGGGCCTGTGGGGTCTCACAGTATGTTTGGACCCTCTCAGGGGTGTGTCGGATCTCATAGTCTGTCAGGACCCTATCCTGGGTGTGTGGTGTCTCACAATGTGTCAGGAACCTTTTGGGGTGTGTGGGGTCTCACAGTGTGTCAGGACCCTGTCAGGTGTGTGTGGGGTCTTACAGTGTGTCAGGACTCTTTTGGGGCCTGTGGGGTCTCACAGTGTGTCAGAACCCTCTCAGGGGTGTGTCTATTCTCACAGTCTGTCAGGAACCTATCTAGGGTATGTGGGGTCTCACAGTGTATCAGGACCCTGCCAGGGTTGTTTGGGATCGCAATGTGTGTCAGGACCCTGTCAGGTGTGTGTGGCGTCCACCGTGGGTCAGGTCGCTGTCAGGGGTGTGTGGGATCGCAATGTGTGTCAGGACCCTGTCAGGTGTGTGTGCGGTCTCGTAGTGTGTCAGGACCCTATCCAGGGTGTGTGGGGTCTCACAGTGCGTCAGGACCCTGCTAGGGATGTGTGGGATCGCAATTTGTGTCAGGACTCTGCCAGGCGTGTGTGGGATCGCAATTTGTGTCAGGACCCTGTCAGGTGTGTGTGGCGTCCACAGTGGGTCAGGTCGCTGTCAGGGGTGTGTTAGGTCTCACGGTGTGTCTGGACCCTCTCAGGTGTGTGTGGGATCTTAATGCATGTCAGGACACCGTGAGTGGTTTGTGGGGTTTCACAGTGTGTCAGGATCTGGTCGTGGGTGTGTGGGGTCTCACTGTGTGTCAGAACACTCTCAGATGTGTGTGGGATCGCAATGTGTGCCAGGACGCTGTCAGGAGTGTGTGGCGTCTCACAGTACGTCACGTCCCTGTCAGGGGTGTGTGGGGTCTTACAGTGTGTCAGGACCCTGTCTGGTGTGTGTGGAGTCTCACACTGTGTCATAAACCTGTCAGGGGTGTGTGGGGTCTCACAGTGTGTCAGGACCCTGCCTGGGTTGTTTGGGGTCTCACAGTGTGTCAGGAACCTATCCAGAGTGTGTGGGGTCTCACAGTGTGTCAGGACCCTTTTGGGGTGTGTCGGGTCTCACAGTGTGTCAGGACCCTATCCAGGGTGTGTACGGTCTCACAGCGTGTCCCGACCCTGTCAGGGCTGTGCGGCGTCTCACACTGTGTCAGGTACCTGTCAAGGGTTTGTTTGGGTCTCACACTGTGTCAGGGTCCTGTTAGGGGTGTGTGGCGTCTCACAGTGTGTCAGGGTCCTGTTAGGGGTGTGTGGGGTCTCACAGTGTGTCAGGGTCCTGTTAGGGGTGTGTGGGGTATCACAGTGTGTCAGTGTCCTGTTAGGGGTGTGTGGGGTATCACAGTGTGTCAGGGTCCTGTTAGGGGTGTGTGGGGTCTCAGTGTGTCAGGGTCCTGTTAGGGGTGTGTGAGGTATCACAGTGTGTCAGTGTCCTGTTAGGGGTGTGTGGGATCGCAATGTGTGTCAGGGTCCTGTTAGGGGTGTGTGGCGTCTCATAGTGTGTCAGTATCCTGTTACAGGTGTGTGGGATTGCAATGTGTGTCAGGACCCTGTCAGGGGTGTGTGGGGTCTCACAGTGTGTCAGGTCCCCGTCAGAGGTGTGTGGCGTCTGACAATGTGTCAGGGCTTTGTCAGGGGTGCGTGGGGTCTCACAGTGTGTCAGGTACCTGTCAAGGGTTTGTTTGGATCTCACACTGTGTCAGGTCCCTGTCAGGGGTGCGTGGGGTCTCACACTGTGTCAGGTCCCTGTCAGGGGTGTGCAGGGTCTCGCTGTGTGTCAGGTCCCCGTCAGAGGTGTGTGGGGTCTGACAATGTGTCAGGGCTTTGTCAGGGGTGCGTGGCGTCTCACAGCGTGTCAGGACCCTGTCAGTTGTCTGTGGCGTCTCACAGTGTGTCAGGTCGCTGTCAGGGGTGTGTGTGGTCTCACAGTGTGTCAGGACCCTGTCAGTGGTTTGTGGGGTCTCACAGTGTGTCAGGACCGTGCCAGGGGTGTGTGGGGTCTCACAGTGTATCAGGACCCTTTGATGTGTGTGTGGTGTCGTGTGGTGTGTCACGATACTGTCAGGGGTGTGTGTGGTCTCACAGTGTGTCAGGACCCTGTCAGTTGTGTGGGGGGTCTCACAGTGTGTCAGTGTCCTGTCAGGTGTGTGTGGGGCGTCACAGCTTGTCCTGACCCTGTCAGGGGAGTGTGGGGTCTCACAGTGTGTCAGGACCCTGTCACGGGTGTGTGGGGTCTCACAGTTTGTCAGGAACCTGTCGGGTGTGTTTGGGGTCTCACAGTGCGTCACGACACTGTCAGGGGTATGTCAGGTCTCACCGTGTGTCAAGATTCTTTCAAGGGTGTGGGGATCTCACAGAGTGCTTGGACCCTGTCAGGGGTGTGTGGGGTCTCACAGTGTGTTAGGACCCTGTCAGGGGTATGTGGGGTCTCACAGTGTGTCAGGATCCTGTCAGGAGTGTGTGGGGTCTCACAGTGTGTCAGGACCCTGTCAGGGGTGTGTGGGGTCTCACAGTGTGTCAGGACCCTGTCAGGGGTGTGTGGGGTCTCACAGTGTGTCAGGTCCCTGTCAGGGGTGTGTGGGGTCTCACAGTGTGTCAGGGTCCTGTCAGGGGTGTGTGGGGTCTCACAGTGTATCAGGGTCCTGTAAGGAGTGTGTGGGGTCTCACAGAGTGTCATCAGTGTGAAAGCAAGCATGCAAGTACAGCAGGCAGTGAAGAAAGCTAATGGCATGCTGGCCTTCATAACAAGGGGAGTTGAGTACAAGAGCAAAAAGGTCCTTCTGCAGTTGTACAGGGCCCTGGTGAGACCACACCTGGAGTACTGTGTGCAATTTTGGTCTCCAAATTTGAGGAAGGACATTCTTGCTATTGAGGGAGTGCAGCGTAGGTTCCCAAGGTTAATTCCCGGGATGGCGGGACTGTCATATGTCGAAAGATTGGAGCGACTGGGCTTGTATACTCTGGAATTTAGAAGCCTGAGAGGGGATCTTATTGAAACATATAAGATTATTAAGGGATTGAACATGCTGGAGGCAGGAAGCATGTTCCCGCTGATGGGTGAGTCCAGAACCAAAGGCCACAGTTTAAGAATAAAGGGTAGGCCATTTAGAACGGAGTTGAGGAAAAACTTTTTCACTCAGAGAGTGGTGGATATATTGAATGCTCTGCCCCAGAAGGCAGTGGAGGCCAAGTCTCTGGATGTTTTTTAGAAAGAGATGGATAGAGCTCTTAAAGATAGTGGAATCAAAGGTTACGTGATAAGGCAGGAACTGGATTCTGATTGTGGATGATCAGCCATGATCACAGTGAATGGCGGTTCAGGCTCGAAGGGTCGAATGGCCTACTCCTGCATCTAATGTCTCTTGTCTATTTTCTATAGGACCCTGTCCGGGGTATGTGGGGTCTCACAGTTTGTCAGGACCATGTCAGGAGTGTGTGGGGTCTCACAGTGTGTCCGGACCCTGTCAGGGGTGTGTAGGGTCTCGCTGTGTATCAGCACCCTGTCAGGGGTGTGTAGGGTCTCACAGTGTGTCAGGTCCCCGTCAGAGGTGTGTGGGGTCTGACAATGTGTCAGGGCCCTGTCAAGGGTGCGTGGGGTCGCACAGTGTGTCAGGACCGTGCCAGGGGTGTGTGGGGTCTCACAGTGTGTCCGGACTCTTTCATGTGTGTGTGGTGTCGCGTAGTGTGTCACGATCCTGTGAGGGGTGTGTGTGGTCTCACAGTGTGTCAGGACTGTGTCAGGGTTGTGTGGGGTCTCACAGTTTTCAGGAGCCTGTCAGGGGTGGGAGGGGTCTCACAGTGTGTCAGGAGCTGTGCCAGGGTGTGTGGGGTCTCACTGGTTGTCTGGACACTAATGTGTGTGGGATCACAATGTGTGTCAGGACCCTGTCAGGGTTATGTGGCGTCTCACAGTGCGTCATGTCCCTGTCAGGGGTGTGTGGCGTCTGACAGTGCGTCATGTCCCTTCTGGGGTGTGGGGGGTCTCACAGCGTTTCTGAACCCTGTCAGGGGTGTGTGTGGTCTCACAGTGTGTCAGGACCCTGTCAGGGTTATGTGGCGTCTGACAGTGCGTCATGTCCCTTCTGGGGTGTGTGGGGTCTCACAGCGTTTCTGAACCCTGTCAGGGGTGTGTGCGGTCTCACATGTGTCAGGACCTTTTTGGGGCCTGTGGGGTCTCACAGTGTGTCAGGACCCTTTTGGGGTGTGTGGTGTCTCACAGTGTGTCAGGACCCCTCTGGGGTGAGTGGGGTCCCACAGTGTTTCTGAACCCTGTCAGGCATGTGTGCCGTCTCACAATGTGTCAGGACCCTTTTGGGGCCTGTGGGGTCTCACAGTGTGTCAGGACCATGTCAGGAGTGTGTGGGGTCCCACAGTGTGTCCGGACACTGTGAGGGGTGCGTGGAATCTCACAGTGTGTCAGGTCCCCGTCAGAGGTGTGTGGGGTCTGACAATGTGTCGGGGCCCTGTCAGGGGTACGTGGGATCTCACAGAGTGTCAGGACCCTCTCAGGAGTGTGTTGGATCTCACAGTCTGTCAGGACCATATCCAGGGTGTGTGGGTCTCACAGTGTGTCAGGAACCTGTCTGTCAGTTGTGTGTGTGGTCTCACAATGTGTCAGGACCGTGCCAGGGATGTGTGGGGTCTCACAGTGCGTCACGTCCCTGTCAGGGATGTGTGGCGTCTCACAGTGCGTCACGTCCCTGTCAGGCATGTGTGCTGTCTCACAATGTGTCAGGACCCTTTTGGGGCCTGTGGGGTCTCACAGTATGTTTGGACCCTCTCAGGGGTGTGTCGGATCTCATAGTCTGTCAGGACCCTATCCTGGGTGTGTGGTGTCTCACAATGTGTCAGGAACCTTTTGGGGTGTGTGGGGTCTCACAGTGTGTCAGGACCCTGTCAGGGGTGTATGGGGTCTCATAGTGCGTCAGGACCCTGCCAGGGGTATGTGGGATCGCAGTGTGTGTCAGGACCCTGTCAGGTGTGTGTGGCGTCCACAGTGGGTCAGGACCCTGCCAGGGTTGTGTGGGGTTTCACAGTGTGTCAGGACACCGTGAGTGGTTTGTGGGGTTTCATTGTGTGTCAGAATCTGGTCGTGGGTGTGTGGGGTCTGACTGTGTGTCAGAACACTCTCAGATGTGTGTCGGATCGCATTGTGTGTCAGGACGCTGTCAGGAGTGTGTGGCGTCTCACAGTGTGTCAAGTCCCTGTCAGGTGTGTGTGGGGTCTTACAGTGTGTCAGGACCCTGTCTGGTGTGTGTGGAGTCTCACAGTGCGTCAGGTCCCTGTCAGGTGTCTGCGGGGTCCACAGTGTGTCAGGACCGTGTCAATAGTGTGTGGGGTCTCACACTGTGTCTGGACCCTGCCAGGTGTGTGTGGGGTCTCACAGTGTGTGAGGACCCTGTCGGGGGTGGGGGGGGCGGTCTCACAGTGTGTCAGGATCCTCCTAAGTGTGTGTGGGATCTCAATGTGTGTCAGGACCCTGTCAGTTGTGTGTAGCGTCTCACAGTGTGTCAGGTCGCCGTCAGGGTTGTTTGAGGTCTCACAGTGTGTCAGGACCCTGCCAGGGTTGTGTGGGATCGCAATGTGTATCAGGACCCTGTCAGGTGTGTGTGGCGTCCACCGTGGGTCAGGTCGCTGTCAGGGGTGTGTGGGGTCCGACAGTGTTTCTGAACCCTGTCAGGCATGTATGCCATCTCACAATGTGTCAGAACACATTTGGGGTATATGGGGTTTCACAGTGTGTCAGGACCGTGTCAATAGTGTGTGGGGTCTCACAGGGTGTCAGGACCCTGTTAAGGGTGTGTGGGGTCTCACAGTGTGTCAGGACCCCTCATGTGTGAGTGGGGTCCCACAGTTTTTCTGAACCCTGTCAGGCATGTGTGCCATCTCACAATGTGTCAGGACCCTTTTGGGGCCTGTGGGGTCTCACAGTGTGTCAGGACCATGTCAGGAGTGTGTGGGATCCCACAGAGTGTCCGGACCCTGTCATGTGTGTGTAGGGTGTCGCTGTGTGTCAGGACCCTGTCAGGGGTGTGTGGCATCTCACAGTGTGTCAGGACCCCTCAGGTGTGAGTGGGGTCCCACAGTGTTTCTGAACCCTGTCAGGCGTGTGTGCCGTCTCACAATGTGAAGGACCCTTTTGGGGCCTGTGGGGTCTCAGAGTGTGTCAGCACCCTGTCAGGGGTGTGTAGGGTCTCACAGTGTGTCAGGTCACCGTCAGAGGTGTCTGGGGTCTGACAGTGTGTCAGGGCCGTGTCAGGCGTGTGTGCCATCTCACAATGTGTCAGGACCCTTTTGGGGGGTGTGGGGTCTCACAGTGTGTCAGGACCATGTCAGGAGTGTGCGGGATCCCACAGTGTGTCCGGATCCTGTCAGGGGTGTGTAGGGTCTCGCTGTGTGTCAGCACCCTGTCACGGGTGTGTAGGGTCTCACAGTGTGTCAGGACCCTGTCAGGGTTATGTGGCGTCTGACAGTGCGTCATGTCCCTTCTGGGGTGTGTGGGGTCTCACAGCGTTTCTGAACCCTGTCAGGGGTGTGTGCGGTCTCACATGTGTCAGGACCTTTTTGGGGCCTGTGGGGTCTCACAGTGTGTCAGGACCCTTTTGGGGTGTGTGGTGTCTCACAGTGTGTCAGGACCCCTCTGGGGTGAGTGGGGTCCCACAGTGTTTCTGAACCCTGTCAGGCATGTGTGCCGTCTCACAATGTGTCAGGACCCTTTTGGGGCCTGTGGGGTCTCACAGTGTGTCAGGACCATGTCAGGAGTGTGTGGGGTCCCACAGTGTGTCCGGACACTGTGAGGGGTGCGTGGAATCTCACAGTGTGTCAGGTCCCCGTCAGAGGTGTGTGGGGTCTGACAATGTGTCGGGGCCCTGTCAGGGGTACGTGGGATCTCACAGAGTGTCAGGACCCTCTCAGGAGTGTGTTGGATCTCACAGTCTGTCAGGACCATATCCAGGGTGTGTGGGTCTCACAGTGTGTCAGGAACCTGTCTGTCAGTTGTGTGTGTGGTCTCACAATGTGTCAGGACCGTGCCAGGGATGTGTGGGGTCTCACAGTGCGTCACGTCCCTGTCAGGGATGTGTGGCGTCTCACAGTGCGTCACGTCCCTGTCAGGCATGTGTGCTGTCTCACAATGTGTCAGGACCCTTTTGGGGCCTGTGGGGTCTCACAGTATGTTTGGACCCTCTCAGGGGTGTGTCGGATCTCATAGTCTGTCAGGACCCTATCCTGGGTGTGTGGTGTCTCACAATGTGTCAGGAACCTTTTGGGGTGTGTGGGGTCTCACAGTGTGTCAGGACCCTGTCAGGGGTGTATGGGGTCTCATAGTGCGTCAGGACCCTGCCAGGGGTATGTGGGATCGCAGTGTGTGTCAGGACCCTGTCAGGTGTGTGTGGCGTCCACAGTGGGTCAGGACCCTGCCAGGGTTGTGTGGGGTTTCACAGTGTGTCAGGACACCGTGAGTGGTTTGTGGGGTTTCATTGTGTGTCAGAATCTGGTCGTGGGTGTGTGGGGTCTGACTGTGTGTCAGAACACTCTCAGATGTGTGTCGGATCGCATTGTGTGTCAGGACGCTGTCAGGAGTGTGTGGCGTCTCACAGTGTGTCAAGTCCCTGTCAGGTGTGTGTGGGGTCTTACAGTGTGTCAGGACCCTGTCTGGTGTGTGTGGAGTCTCACAGTGCGTCAGGTCCCTGTCAGGTGTCTGCGGGGTCCACAGTGTGTCAGGACCGTGTCAATAGTGTGTGGGGTCTCACACTGTGTCTGGACCCTGCCAGGTGTGTGTGGGGTCTCACAGTGTGTGAGGACCCTGTCGGGGGTGGGGGGGGCGGTCTCACAGTGTGTCAGGATCCTCCTAAGTGTGTGTGGGATCTCAATGTGTGTCAGGACCCTGTCAGTTGTGTGTAGCGTCTCACAGTGTGTCAGGTCGCCGTCAGGGTTGTTTGAGGTCTCACAGTGTGTCAGGACCCTGCCAGGGTTGTGTGGGATCGCAATGTGTATCAGGACCCTGTCAGGTGTGTGTGGCGTCCACCGTGGGTCAGGTCGCTGTCAGGGGTGTGTGGGGTCCGACAGTGTTTCTGAACCCTGTCAGGCATGTATGCCATCTCACAATGTGTCAGAACACATTTGGGGTATATGGGGTTTCACAGTGTGTCAGGACCGTGTCAATAGTGTGTGGGGTCTCACAGGGTGTCAGGACCCTGTTAAGGGTGTGTGGGGTCTCACAGTGTCTCTGGACCCTGTCAGGTGTGTGTGGCGTCTCACAGTGTGTCAGGACCCCTCATGTGTGAGTGGGGTCCCACAGTTTTTCTGAACCCTGTCAGGCATGTGTGCCATCTCACAATGTGTCAGGACCCTTTTGGGGCCTGTGGGGTCTCACAGTGTGTCAGGACCATGTCAGGAGTGTGTGGGATCCCACAGAGTGTCCGGACCCTGTCATGTGTGTGTAGGGTGTCGCTGTGTGTCAGGACCCTGTCAGGGGTGTGTGGCATCTCACAGTGTGTCAGGACCCCTCAGGTGTGAGTGGGGTCCCACAGTGTTTCTGAACCCTGTCAGGCGTGTGTGCCGTCTCACAATGTGAAGGACCCTTTTGGGGCCTGTGGGGTCTCAGAGTGTGTCAGCACCCTGTCAGGGGTGTGTAGGGTCTCACAGTGTGTCAGGTCACCGTCAGAGGTGTCTGGGGTCTGACAGTGTGTCAGGGCCGTGTCAGGCGTGTGTGCCATCTCACAATGTGTCAGGACCCTTTTGGGGGGTGTGGGGTCTCACAGTGTGTCAGGACCATGTCAGGAGTGTGCGGGATCCCACAGTGTGTCCGGATCCTGTCAGGGGTGTGTAGGGTCTCGCTGTGTGTCAGCACCCTGTCACGGGTGTGTAGGGTCTCACAGTGTGTCAGGGCCCTGTCAGGGGTGTGTGGGGTCTGACAGTGTGTCAGGGCCCTGTCAGGGGTGTGTGCAGTCTCACAGTGTGTCAGGACCGTTCCATGGATGTGTGGGGTCTCACAGTTTGTCAGGACCCTTTCATGTGTGTGTGGTGTCGTGTGGTGTGTCACGATCCTATCAGGGGTGTGTGTGGTGTCACAGTGTGTCAGGACCCTGTCAGTGGTTTGTGGGGTCTCACAGTGTGACAGGTCCCTGTTAGGGGCCTGTGGGGTCTCACAGTGTGTCAGAACCCTGCCTGGGTTGTTTGGGGTCTCACAGTGTGTCAGGAACCTATCCAGAGTGTGTGGGGTCTCACAGTGCGTCAGGACCCTGCCAGGGGTATGTGGGATTGCAATATGTGTCAGGACCCTGTCAGGTGTGTGTGCGGTCTCGTAGTGTGTCAGGACCCTATCCAGGGTGTGTGGGGTCTCAGAGTGCGTCAGGACCCTGCTAGGGTTGTGTGGGATCGCAATTTGTGTCAGGACCCTGCCAGGCGTGTGTGGGATCGCAATGTGTGTCAGGACCCTGTCAGGTGTGTGTGGCGTCCACAGTGGGTCAGGTCGCTGTCAGGGGTGTGTTAGGTTTCACGGTGTGTCTGGACCCTCTCAGGTGTGTGTGGGATCTTAATGCATGTCAGGACACCGTGAGTGGTTTGTGGGGTTTCACAGTGTTTCAGGATCTGGTCGTGGGTGTGTGGGGTCTCACTGTGTGTCAGAACACTCTCAGATGTGTGTGGGATCGCAATGTGTGCCAGGACGCTGTCAGGAGTGTGTGGCGTCTCACAGTACGTCACGTCCCTGTCAGGGGTGTGTGGGGTCTTACAGTGTGTCAGGACCCTGTCTGGAGTGTGTGGAGTCTCACACTGTGTCATAAACCTGTCAGGGGTGTGTGGGGTCTCACAGTGTGTCAGGACCCTTTTGGGGTGTCTCGGGTCTCACAGTGTGTCAGGACCCTATCCAGGGTGTGTACGGTCTCACAGCGTGTCCCGACCCTGTCAGGGCTGTGCGGCGTCTCACACTGTGTCAGGTACCTGTCAAAGGTTTGTTTGGGTCTCACACTGTGTCAGGGTCCTGTTAGGGGTGTGTGGGGTCTCACAGTGTGTCAGGGTCCTGTTAGGGGTGTGTGGGGTATCACAGTGTGTCAGTGTCCTGTTAGGGGTGTGTGGCGTCTCATAGTGTGTCAGGGTCCTGTTAGGGGTGTGTGGGGTATCACAGTGTGTCAGTGTCTTGTTACAGGTGTGTGGGATCGCAATGTGTGTCAGGACCCTGTCAGGGGTGTGTGGGGTCTCACAGTGTGTCAGGTCCCCGTCAGAGGTGTGTGGCGTCTGACAATGTGTCAGGGCTTTGTCAGGGGTGCGTGGCGTCTCACAGCGCGTCATGACCCTGTCAGTTGTCTGTGGCGTCTCACAGTCTGTCAGGATCCTGTCAGGGGTGTGTGTGGTCTCACAGTGTGTCAGGACCCTGCCAGTGGTTTGTGGGGCCTCACAGTGTGTCAGGACCGTGCCAGGGGTGTGTGGGGTCTCACAGTGTATCAGGACCCTTTGATGTGTGCGTGGTGTCGCGTGGTGTGTCACGATACTGTCAGGGGTGTGTGTGGTCTCACAGTGTGTCAGGACCCTGTCAGTGGTTTGTGGGGTCTCACAATGTGTCAGGACCTTGTCAGGGGTGTGTGGGGTCTCACAGTGTGTCAGGACCCTGTCAGGGGTGTGTGGGGTCTCACAGTGTGTCAGGACCTTGTCAGGGGTGTGTGGAGTCTCACAGTGTGTCAGGACTGTGTCAGGGTTGTGTGGGGTCTCACAGTGTGTCAGGAGCCGGGCAGGGGTCTGTGGGGTCTCACAATGTGTCAGGACCCTGCCTGGGTTGTGTGGGGTCTCACAGTGTGCCTGGACCCTGCCAGGTGTGTGTGGGGTCTCACTGGTTGTCTGGACACAGATGGGTCTGGGATCGCAATGTGTGTCAGGACCCTGTCAGGGGTGTGTGGCGTCTCACAGTGTGTCAGGACCCCTCAGGTGTGAGTGGGGTCCCACAGTGTTTCTGAACCCTGTCAGGTGTGTGTGCCGTCTCACAATGTGTCAGGACCCTTTTGAGGCCTGTGGGGTCTCACAGTGTGTTAGGACCCTCTCAGGGGTGTGTCGGATCTCACAGTCTCTCAGGACCCTATCCTGGGTGTGTGGGGTCTCACAATGTGTCAGGATCCTTTTGGGGTGTGTGGCATCTCACAGTGTGTCAGGACCCTTTTGGAGCCTGTGGGGTCTCACAGTGTGTCAGGACCATGTCAGGAGTGTGTGGGATCCCACAGTGTGTCCGGACCCTGTCATGGGTGTGTAGGGTCTCGCTGTGTGTCAGCACTCTGTCAGGTGTGTGTAGGGTCTCACAGTGTGTCAGGTCACCGTCAGAGGTGTCTGGGGTCTGACAGTGTGTCAGGGCCCTGTCAGGCGTGTGTGCCATCTCACAATGTATCAGGACCCTTTTGGGGGGTGTGGGGTCTCACAGTGTGTCAGGACCATGTCAGGAGTGTGCGGGATCCCACAGTGTGTCCGGACCCTGTCAGGTGTGTGTAGGGTCTCGCTGTGTGTCAGCACCCTGTCACGGGTGTGTAGGGTCTCACAGTGTGTCAGGTCCCCGTCAGAGGTGTGTGGGGTCTGACAGTGTGTCAGGGCCCTGTCAGGGGTGTGTGGGGTCTGACAGTGTGTCAGGGCCCTGTCAGGGGAGTGTGCAGTCTCACAGTGTGTCAGGACCCTTTTGGGGCCTGTGGGGTCTCACAGTGTGTCAGGACCCTTTCATGTGTGTGTGGTGTCGTGTGGTGTATCACGATCCTGTCAGGGGTGTGTGTGGTCTCACAGTGTGTCAGGACCCTGTCAGGGGCGTGTGGGGTCTCACAGTGTGTTAGGACCCTGGCAGGGGTGTGTGGGGTCTCACAGTGTGTTAGGACCCTGGCAGGGGTGTGTGGGGTCTCACAGTGTGTTAGGACCCTGTCAGGGGTGTGTGTGGTCTCACAGTGTGTCAGGACCCTGTCAGTGGTTTGTGGGGTCTCACAGTGTGACAGGTCCCTTTTAGTGGTGTGTGGGGTCTCACAGTGTGTCAGGACCCTGTCATGGTTGTTTGAGGTCTCACAGTGTGTCAGGATCCTGTCGGGGGTGTGTGGGGTCTCACAGTGTGTCAGAACCCTCTCAGATGTGTGTGAGATCGCAATGTGTGTCTGGACCCTGTCAGGTGTGTGTGCGGTCTCGTAGTGTGTCAGGACCCTATCCAGGGTGTGTGGGGTCTCAGAGTGCGTCAGGAAGCTGCTAGGGTTGTGTGGGATCGCAATTTGTATCAGGACCCTGTCAGGTGTGCGTGGCGTCCACAGTGTGTCAGGACCCTGTCAGGGGTGTGTCGAGTCTCACAGTGTGTCATGTCCTCTCAGGTGTGTGTGGGGGTCTCACAGTTTGTCAGGTCCCTGCTAGTGGTGTGTGGGGTCTCACAGAGTGTCAGGACCCTGCCAGGGTTGTGTGGGGTCTCACAGTGTGTCAGGCCCCGGTCCGGGATGTGTGGGGTCTCACAGGGTGTCAGGGCCCTGTCAGGGGTGTGTGGGGTCTCACAGCGTTTCCAGAGCCTGCCAGGCATGTGTCTGGGGTCTCACAGTGTGTCAGGTCCGTGTCAGGGCTGTGTGGCGTCTTCCAGTGTGTCAGGACCCTGTCAGGTGTGCGTGCCGTCTCACAGTGTGTCAGAACCCTGTCAGGTGTGTGGGGGGTCTCACAGTGTGTCAGAACCCTGTCAGTAGTGTGTGGGGTCTGACAATGTGACAGGACATTGTCAGGGGTGTGTGGAGTCTCACAGTGTGCCAGGACCCTGTGAGCGGTGTGTGTGTATCACAGTTTGTCAGGACCCTGTCAGGGTGTTCGGGGTCTCACAGTGTTTCTGTACCCTGTCAGGGGTGTCTGGGGTCTCACAGTGTGTCAGTGTCCTGTCAGGTGTGTGTGGGGTCTCACAGTGTGTCAGTGTCCTGTCAGGTGTGTGTGGAGTCTCACAGTGTGTCAGTGTCCTGTCAGGTGTGTGTGGGGCGTCACAGCTTGTCCTGACCCTGTCAGGGGTGTGTGGGGTCTCACAGTGTGTCAGGACCCTGTCACGGGTGTGTGGGGTCTCACAGTTTGTCAGGAACCTGTCAGGTGTGTTTGGGGTCTCACAGTGTGTCACGACACTGTCAGGGGTATGTCAGGTCTCACCGTGTGTCAAGATCCTTTCAAGGGTGTGGGGATCTCACAGAGTGCTTGGACCCTGTCAGGGGTGTGTGGGGTCTCACAGTGTGTTAGGACCCTGTCAGGGGTATGTGGGGTCTCACAGTGTGTCAGGATCCTGTCAGGGGTGTGTGGGGTCTCACAGTGTGTCAGGGTCCTGTAAGGGATGTGTGGGGTCTCACAGAGTGTCATCAGTGTGAAAGCAAGCATGCAAGTACAGCAGGCAGTGAAGAAAGCTAATGGCATGCTGGCCTTCATAACAAGGGGAATTGAGTATAAGAGCAAAAAGGTCCTTCTGCAGTTTTACAGGGCCCTGGTGAGACCACACCTGGAGTACTGTGTGCAATTTTGGTCTCCAAATTTGAGGAAGGACATTCTTGCTATTGAGGGAGTGCAGCGTAGGTTCACAAGGTTAATTCCTGGGATGGCGGGACTGTCATATGTTGAAAGATTGGAGTGACTGGGCTTGTATACTCTGGAATTTAGAAGCCTGAGAGGGGATCTTATTGAAACATATAAGATTATTAAGGGATTGAACATGCTGGAGGCAGGAAGCATGTTCCCGCTGATGGGTGAGTCCGGAACCAAAGGCCACAGTTTAAGAATAAAGGGTAGGCCATTTAGAATGGAGTTGAGGAAAAACTTTTTCACTCAGAGAGTGGTGGATATATTGAATGCTCTGCCCCAGAAGGCAGTGGAGGCCAAGTCTCTGGATGTTTTTTAGAAAGAGATGGATAGAGCTCTTAAAGATAGTGGAATCAAAGGTTATGGGGATAAGGCAGGAACTGGATACTGATTGTGGATGATCAGTCATGATCACAGTGAATGGCAGTTCAGGCTCGAAGGGTCGAATGGCCTACTCCTACACCTATTGTCTCTTGTCTATTTTCTATAGGACCCTGTTCGGGGTATGTTGCGTCTCACAGTGTGTCAGGACCATGTCAGGAGTGTGTGGGATCTCGCTGTGTGTCAGCACCCTGTCAGAGGGGTGAAGGGTCTTACAGTGTGTCAGGACCCTGTCAGGGGTGTGTGGGGTCTCACAGTGTGTCAGGAGCCGGCCAGGGGTGTGTGGGGTCTCACAGTGTGCCAGGTCTCCCTCAGGGATGTGTGGTGTCTCACAGTGTGTCAGGACCCTGTCAGTGGTGTTTGAGGTATCACAATGTGTCAGGACCCTGTCAGGTGTGTGTGGGATCTCACTGTGTGTCAGCACCCTGTCAGAGGGGTGTAGGGTCTCACAGTGCATCAGGACCCTGTCAGGGGTGTGTTGGGTCTCACAGTGTGTCAGGACCCTGTCAGGGGTGTGTGGGGTCTCATACAGTGTGTCAGGAGCCGGCCAGGGGTGTGTAAGGTCTCACAGTGTGCCAGTTCCCTGGCAGGGGTGTGTGGGGTCTCACAGTGTGTCAGGAGCCGGCCAGGGGTGTTTGAGGTATCACGATGTGTCTGGACCCTTTTGGGAGTGTGTGGGGTCTCACAGTGTGTGAGGACCGAGTCCAGGTTGTGTGGGGTCTTACAGTGTGTCCGGACCCTGCCAGTGGTGTGTCGGGTCTCACAGTGTGTCAGGACCCTCTCAGGTTTGTGTCCGGTCTCACAGTGTGTCAGGAGCCGGCCAGGGGTGTGTGGGGTCTGACAGCGTGACAGGATGTTGTCAGGGGTGCGTGGGTCTCAGAGTGTCTCAGGACACTATCAGGGGTCTGTGCGGTCTCACAGTGTGTCAAGATCTTGGCGATCTGGAAGGAATCTAGAGCAGCTGGATGACCTTCGATTCATAAGGGAGAATGAGGCAGTCATAGATGAGAGCTTCAGGGAGGTAGTCACACCTAGGCTGTCGGAAGCAGGTCGTTGGGTGACGGTCAGAGGGGGGAAAGTGAAGGTGAGCAGACAGGCAGTGCAGAGCACCCCTGTGGCCATTTCCCTCAATAATATGTTCACCATTCTGGATACTGTTGGCGGGGACAACCGACTGGGTGTGAGCCACGGTGGCAGGGCCTCTGGCACTGAGTCTGACCCTGTGGTGCAGAAGGGTGGGACGGAGAAGAGGAGAGCTGTCGTCATTGGAGACTCTATAGTCAGGGGAGCAGACAGGAGATTTTGTGGACGTGAGAAGGACAGCCGCATGGTTTGTTGTCTCCCGGGTGCCAGGGTCCGGGATGTCTCTGACCGGGTGCACGACATCCTGGTATGAGAGGGAAAGCAACCAGAAGTCGTGGTACATGTTGGCACCAACGACATAGGCAGGAGAGGGATGAGGTCCTGAAGTGTGAGTTTCGGGAACTAGGCAGAAGGCTGAAGAGCAGGACCTCAAGGGTGGCGTTCTCAGGATTGCTGCCAGTGCTACGTGACAGTGATGGTAAGAATTGGAGGAGATGGCAGTTGAATGCGTGGCTGAGGAGTTGGTGCAGGGAGCAGGGGGTTTGGATCATTGGGATCTCTTCTGGGGTATTCTTCACTTATGTGAAGAACAAAAGGATGACAGGAGTGAAGGTAGGTCCATTTAGATAAAGGTGGGAAGATGTGCCTGGAAGCTGTGGAAGTGAGTGAGGTGCTCAATGAATACTTCTCTGCAGTTTTCACCAATGAGAGAGAACTTGATGATGGTGAGGACAATATGAGTTAGGTTGATGTTCTGGAGCATGTTGATATTAGGGAGAGGAGGAGTTGGAGTTGTTAAAATACATTAGGATGGATAAGTCCCTTGGGCTAGACAGAATATTCTGCAGGCTTCTCCATTAGGTGGGGGAAGAGATTGCTGAGCCTCTGGCTAGGATCTTTATGTCCTCGTTGTCCACAGGAATGGTACCAGAGGACTGGAGGGAGGCGAATGTTGTCCCTTTGTTCAAAAAAGGTAGTAGGGATAGTCTGGGTAATTATAGACCAATGAGCCTTACGTCTGTGGTGGGAAAGCTGTTGGAAAAGATTCTTAGAGATAGTATTTATGGGCATTTAGAGAATCATGGTCTGATCAGGGACAGTCACCATGGCTTTGTGAAGGGCAGATCGTGTCTAACAAGCCTGATAGAGTTCTTTGAGGAGGTGACCAGGCACATAGATGAGGGTAGTGCAGTGGATGTGATCTACATGGATTTTAGTAAGGCATTTGACAAGGTTCCACACAGTAGGCTTATTCAGAAAGTCTGAAGGCATGAGATCCAGGGAAGTTTGGCCAGGTGGATTCAGAATTGGATTGCCTGCAGAAGGCAGAGGGTGGTGGTGGAGGGAGTGCATTCAGATTGGAGGGTTGTGATTAGTGGTGCCCCACAAGGATCTGCTCTGGGACCTCTAATTTTCATGATTTTTATTAACGACCTGGAGGTGGGGGTAGAAGGGTGGGTTGGCAAGTTTACAGATGACACAAAGGTTGGTGGTGTTTTAGATAGTGTAGAGGACTGTCGAAGATTGCAGAGAGATATTGATAGGATGCATAAATGGGCTGAGAAGTGGCAGATGGAGTTCAACCCGGAGAAGTGTGAGGTGGTACACTTTGGAAGGACAAACTCCAAGACAGAATACA
The DNA here is from genome assembly GCF_030028105.1 of Mobula birostris. Classification (NCBI taxonomy): domain Eukaryota; kingdom Metazoa; phylum Chordata; class Chondrichthyes; order Myliobatiformes; family Myliobatidae; genus Mobula; species Mobula birostris. The sequence goes on from NC_092382.1 coordinate 14,840,205, forward strand.
AAGTAAATGGCAGGATACTTGGTAGTGTGGAGGAGCAGAGGGATCTGGGGTACATGTCCACAGATCCTGAAAGTTGCCTCACAGGTAGATAGGCTTATGGGTTGTTGGCTTTCATAAGTCGAGGGATAATGTCTAAGAGTCGCAATGTAATGATGCAGCTCTATAAAACTCTGGTTAGGCCACACTTGGAGTACTGTGTCCAGTTCTGGTCGCTTCACTATAGGAAGGATGTGGAAGCATTGGAAAGGGTACAGAGGAGATTTACCAGGATGCTGCCTGGTTTAGAGATTATGGATTATGATTAGAGATTAAGGGAGCTAGGGCTTTACTCTTTGGAGAGGAGGAGGATGAGAAGAGACGTGATAGAGGTGTATAAGCTATTAAGAAGAATAGATACAGTGGACAGCCAGTGCCTCTAAACATCTGGAGAAGAGTGATGCTTATGTGAGAATGCTGTTCTCGGACTACAGTTCAGTATTCAACACCATCGTTCCCTCCAGGCTTGACAAGAAGCTCAGAGACCTCGGCCTTGACCCTGCCTTGTGCAGCTTGATCGTGGAGTTCCTGTCAGATTGCCAGCAGACGGTAAGAGTGGGCTCCCTCACCTCTGCCTCTCCGACACTCGATGTAGGTGCCCCTCAGGGCTGTGTCCTAAGCTCCCTCCTTTACTCTCTGTATACACATGACTGTGTCGCCACCCACAGCTCCAATCTGCTAATTAAATTTGCTGACGATACTATATGGATTGGCCAAATCTCAAATAATAACGAGGTAGCCTACATAGAAGTCATCACCCTGACACAGTGGTGTCAGGAGAACAACTTCTCCCTCAATGTCGCAAAAGCAAAGGAGCTGGTCGCAATGTCGCAAGAACAAGAGGAATGGAGACAGGCTAACCTCTATTGACATCAATGGATCTGGGGCTGAGAGGGTGAACAGCTTTAATTTCCTTGGCATTCACGTCACTGAGGATCTCACATGGTCTGTACACACCAGCTGTGTGGTGAAAAAGGCACAACAGCATCTCTTTCACCTCAGATGGTAGAGGAAGTTTGGGATGGGCCCCCAAATGCTGACGATTTTCTACAGGGCACAGTTGAGAGCATCCTGACTGGCTGCATCATTACATGGAATGGGAACTGTACTTCTCTCAATCGCAGGGCTCTGCAGAGAGCGGTGCGGACAGCCCAGTGCATCTGTAGACGTGAACTTCCCACTATTCAGGGCTTTTCAGAGACGGGGTAAAAAGGACCCAAAGGATCATTCTGAACCCAAGTCTCACCAACCACAACCTGTTCCAGCTGCTACTATCCGGGAAACGGTACCACAGCATAAAAGCCAGGACCAACAGGCTCCGGGACAACTTCTTCCACCAGGACATCAGACTGATTAATTCACGTTGATACAAATCTATTTCTACAATTGTACACATATATACACGCTCACCGCACACACTTTACTGTAATTGTGCTGTTGGTGCAGAAAAACAGTTTTCACGACATGTGTCTGTGATATTAACCCTGATTCTGAGAATTTTTATCTGGCTGTTGTCTCATTTTTTTAGATCTGTTATTCATCGTACTCATACTGTCCTCATTCATATCAATCTAAGTGTGATCCAGTGCACATGGCGTTTTCTAGAAACTGTCATTTAAGTTCTTATTTTTCTTGGCATATTTTCCAGATCTGTTTCAGACCAGGATATTATACCAAAATTATACGTCAATATGGGCATAGTGAGTGTATACTACCTTTGTTATATTTTTACTGTTCAGCTCTGTTTGGCAGATTTTCTTGATCCTTGATGTAAATTCAGATTTTCTTCAGCCTTGAAGTAAATTTTGTTGGAAGGTTTTCCTTTATCACACGATTATCTATTTTCTTTGCTTATTGATATCCTAAGTATATGTTTCATATTCTGTTGTATTGTCCCCTGATGCTCTGTTTGATATTCTACTGGCTCTATTGCACCTTTCTTTATGTTTCATGTTCTGTACTTTTCTAGTCTAAAGTTCATGCTTATATCTTTAGAAGTTAGTTCCATTATTTGAAATATTTGTTTTAGCTTTGCTGATGCAAGAGCAAGTAATTTCAAATCATCAATGTATAGCTGTGCAAACGTATAATTCGTATTTTTACCTGATTTGATACCTGATTTTTGTCCGTTTCAGTAAATTATGAGCAGGTTTAAAGCCAAACAGAACCATACTGGCCTTAGTGAGTCGCTCTGGAAAATCCCTCGATTTTGATAATGGTGGTTGTCCCTTTGTGGTTGTTAATAGGACGATTATTTTATGCCAATGATTCATCAGATGTTGTAGAAATTTCACAAGTATTGGATGAATTTTATATCTATTTGGAACTTCTCTTAACCATGTGAGGGAGAGAATCAAATGTTTTTTGATAGACAATATTACACTGAAAGATTTCTGCTTTCCACAGGTTTTGAAATAGAATTACATAATCTGTTATCTGTTGTTCATAACCGAACGGTATTTTTTCTGCTGTCCTGTGAGTATATTGTGGTTATCTAAGTGAGTTGTTATTAGTTACCGGATGCACGATGCTACAATTATATAATTGTCTTAATATTATTAAGAGCCAATAATAACATAGTAGGTGACCATTCAGTAGTCTTATAAATGCAGTATTGAAGCTGTCCCTGAGGCTGGTGGTACACACCTTCAGTCTTTATATCTTCCGCCCCATGGCAGTATGAAAGAGAGAATGTTTGAGGTGGTTTGGGGTTCAGCAGAGCCAAGAAGGGCCAAAAGACCTGTTTCTGTGCTGTAGTTTTTTTTATGGTTTCTATGGTTTCTAAACAACATCCATGTGTAACTTCATCCATCACCTTTGTCACATCCTGCAGGAACTCAATCAAGTTGTCAAGACGCAAATCCCATCCAAAGCTTTTAATGATTATGGACCTGTATTCCCAGATCACTTTGCTCTACCGCACTCCTCAGTGCCCTACTGGTAACTGTATAAGACCGGCCCTGCTTGGTCTTTCCAAAGTGCAACACGTCACGCTTGTCTGCAATCTGCCCAATTTATTCTTAAATGTTAAAAAAGAACCCGCATTTACCACCTCGTCTGGCAGCTCATTCCACACTCCCGCCACTCTGTGTGAAGAAGCCCCCACTAATTTTCCCTTTAAACGTTTCCCCCCTCACCCTTAACCCATCTCCTCTGGTTTTGTTCTCTCCTTGCCTTGGTGGAAAAAGCCTGCTTGCATTCACTCTATCTATACCCATCATAATTTTATATACCTCTATCAAATCTCCCCTCATTCTTCTATGCTCCAGGGATTAAAGTCCTAACCTATTCAACCTTTCTCTGTAACTGAGTTTCTCAAGGCCCAGCAACATCCTTGTAAACCTTCTCTGCACTCTTTCGACCTTATTAATATCCTTCCTGTAATTTGTTGACCAAAACTGAACACAACGCTCGAGATTCGGCCTCACCAATGCCTTATACAACCTCATCATAAAATTCAGCTTATATTCAATACTTTGATTAATAAAGGCCAATATACCAAAAGCTCTCTTTACGACCCTATCTACCTGTGACGCCACTTTTAGAGAATTTTGTATCTGTATTCCCAGATACCTGTTCTACTGCACTCCTCAGTGCCTTACCATTTACCCTGTATGTTCTATCTTGGTTTGTCCTTCCAAAGTGCAATACCTCACACTTGTCTGTATTAAACTCCATCTGCCATTTTTCAGCCCATTTTTCCAGCTGGTCCAAGTCCCTCTGCAAGCTTTGAAAACCTTCCTCACTGTCCACTACACCTCCAATATTTGTATCGCCAGCAAATTTGCTGATCCAATTTACCACATTATCATCCAGATCATTGATAGAGATGACAAATAACAATGGACCCAGCACTGATCCCTGTGGCACACCACTAGTCACAGGTCTACTTGTATATTGGTAGAGTCTTTGACAAGGTCCCACATGGGAGGCTCATACAGAAAATTAATATGCTTGGGAACTGTGGGGAATTATCCTCGCTGGCGGGGATGCACACTGGGAGAAACATCTTAGCTGGCGGGCGGTGAATCTGTGAAATTATTGTCATAGACTGCTGAGGAAGACACGTCACTGGATATAGTTAAAATGCAGGTTGATATGTTCCTGATTAGGAAGAGCGTCAACATTTACAGAAGGCGGGATAATGGGGTTGAGAGGATTTGCGTAGCAAAATCACTGAGCCGATTGGCTTAATTCTGCTCCTAAGTCTTATGATTTTAGGGTGCATCTGGAGTATTGTATTCACTTCTGATTGTCCAGCTTTTAGAAGGATTGGAGAGGGTGCAGAACAGGTTTATCAGGGTGTTGCCTGGATTCGGTGGCATGTGCTACAAGTGGAGGTTTGATAAACTTGGTTTGTTTACTCTGGAGTTAGAATAGAGATCTGACAGAGGTACACAAGTTTGAGAGGTAAGATTTGGGTCGACAGCCTGTATTTTGTTTGTTATTTTTTTACATAAGACTGGTGTCTAATATCAGAGGGCATTTGGTTAAGATGAGATGTGGTAAATTTACAGCAATTGTGAGTGTTTTTTTTCATAGAGTTCTGGTACCTGGAATTTACTACCTGAGTCATGTTGAAGGCAACTATGTTAGATATACATGAATGTACAGCAAATGCAAGAATATGGTCAATAATATAAGAAAGGATACCAAAGTATTTTTTTTAAACTTTCCCAGATATTAAAGAGTAAAAAAAAGGGAGAGGGTCGATATCAGACCGCTGAAAAATGATGTTGTAGCTGCAGTAACAGGTGAAAAGGAAATGCCAGACAAACTCTGTGGAAGTCACTAGCGGAATTACAAAAGGTAAAGAACATCAGTGAACAGAATTGCGTGTAGTGCTATTACAAAGGAAAAGGGGCTTGGAAGATGAAAGGTCTGAAGATAGAAAAGTCACCTGGACTGGGTCATACAGTGTATCAGGAGCCTGCCTGGGGTGTGTGGGCATTCCCAGAGCATTAGGACCTGGAGTGAAGGCTTCAGCAGAACCAACAGATGGATTAATAGAAAAATAAAATGTAGAATATTCAGGCTGCAAAGAGAGATACTTTGAATTGTTACTTCAATCCAGAGATCAGCGAATGGCTAATGGTGAATTTTGATTCCCAGGTTTTGCCAAGTCACAGACTAACACTTGAGGTGTGGTTTGAACTGAGCATTTCATCACTCACCTATCAGTTGAGTGGGTAATTCAGATAACCCTTGGGCGATGTTCATGTATTCCTGTGGAGCAGGACCTGTTTAAATATTAAAAAAATCCATGGAAACAGAACTAAAATAATTAAAATAACTAAAATGTTTATTTCAATGTGCCTTTGTGTTCAGTGTGTGGTTTTAACGTACCGAGTTCCTGTATTTCCCTCAGTATTCTGTCCAACTTCGGTAACTCAGTCCTCCATGTCACAAAGGATTCCCACATCGCCCTCCGGGCCCGGGAGCCTTTCTCCATCACCAAACTGAGGAAGAGCCTGGAACTCTCAGTCCGGTTTCCCTTCTCTGTCAGTTCAGTGACTTTCTAGAAAAGGAAAGTAATAAATTTACCACGGAGCAGACAGACGAACATGGAGAATGTGCAGGAAAATATCTGTTCATGGTCCCAGTAGCTTCAGAATTGATGCAGTCACTGGGCTGCTGCCTGATCCTCCCTGGGTTCAGTCGTTAACAGAGAAACAGTAACTGAGGGAAATTCTAAATCAATATTGTGAAAGAATAAGGATTTACTGTCACCCTGCAGTATATTCAACGTGATTAATTTACTTATCCATCAATGTGTAACATTACATCAAAAAGATGTGACAACAAGAACGGAAGAGAGGGAGAGCGAGGGAGCAAAAAATGGATGGTGGGCATCACTGAATCGTGGCTGAAAGATCATATTTGGGTGCTCACATCCAAGGATAAATATTTAATCGAAAGGAGAGGCAGGTGGGTGAAAGGGTTGGGTTGACTCTGTTGTCATAAAAAATGAAATGTGCTTCTAAAGAAGTGATAGCAGATTGGACGGTGTAGTTGTTAAGATACTGTGTAGGAAAGAAAATGACCCTGATGGAACAGTAACCAGGATGTGGGATACACATTCCAGTGGGAGAGAGAAGAGGCATGTAAAGATTTCAATGTTAAAATAGTCATGGGGAATTTCAATATGCAGGTAGCTTTGGAAAATCAGGTCGGTGTTGAATCCCAAGTGAGGGAATTTATAGAATGCCTATGAGATGGCTTTTGAGAGAAGCCTATGGTTGAGTCCACTATAGGAAAGGCAAATCTGGATTCAGTGTTGTGTATTGCACCAGATTTGATTGGGAAGCTTAAGGTAAATAAACCCCTAAGAGGCAGTGATCATAAAATAGCAGAACTGACACTGCAGTTTGAGAGGGAGAAGGTAAAAGTCAGATGTATCAGTTTACACTGGAATAAATGAATTACAGAGAAATGAGAGAGGAGCTGGGCAAAAATGAATTGGAAGAGGCAACAACCAAGCAGGAATAAAGTATGACTATGACTATGACTATGACTAGGAATAGATGAAGATTCTGGGAGTGATTCAGAAGGCACAGGTAGAGGTAGATAATCCCAAATATGAAGAATTATTCCAAAGGCAGGATGATCAACCGTGGCTGACGAGGAAGTCAATGCAGCACAAAAGCAAAGGAGAGGGTATAGAGTATAGCAAAACATAATGGAAAACAGAAGGACTGGGAGGCTTTTACTAACCAGCAGAAAGCAACGAAAAGCCGTAAGTAGAGAGAATATGAAATATGAAGGTAGGCTAGCTAATAATGTAAAATAGCTTACCAAATATATGTCCTTTCAGGACAACCTATTGATTTTTGATGTCATGCGATATCAGCTTTGTGCGTGGTAGTTCCTGTCTAACCAATCTGAATGTTGAACCAGGAAGTTACCGGGAAAGTTGATGAATGGAAGGAAGTGGGTGTTGTCTGAATGGACTTTAGCCCAGCATTTGACAAGGCACTGCAGAGGAGGGTGGGGACTCTTTGAATGACAGGTGATGCTCAGCCTGGTGAAATAAATGGGAGGTCAGATGATACAGACCTCAGACACATGATCTGGACACTGAATGAGCATTGCTGTGCCCGCAGAGAAAGTGGGATTTGGAGGATCGATCAGGCGGATTGATCCAAATTGCTATTCCAGTTTGAAGGAAAAGGGGTTGACTGGTGGGGAGCTGTCTCTGTGTCCACCCTCGCCTGGGTGATAGCTCCACCACAGAAGACCGGTCCCCCTGGTTAAAGTCACAGTCGGTGACTTGTGAAGCATTTCGGACGACGACGAGAAGATCGACTGCATCAGCTCACCTGAAGACTCAACTCTGTCTCTCTCTCTCTCCCCATCACTACTCAACTAAATACCACGAACTGAACTGAACTGAACTTTACTCAACATCGTAAGACCGTATCTTTTTACCCCTAGACTTAAAGAAACTTGGTTTTTCATACATATATATTCCACACTTACTTTAATATATAATCATTGCTAACCTGTGTGATTTATTTACTTTGATATTACTGTATTGCGTAGTAACTAATAAATATTATTAGTGTATAGCAATACGAGACTCCAAAGTGGTTTCCATTTCTGTTGGTTTCTTTATCCCTGTCATGGGGTACGTGACAATAGGCAGTTTCAGTAGACCAGCATGGAATAGATGGGCCAAAGAGCCTGTTTCTGTGCTGTACTTTCCTATGACGATGACATGTCAGCCACTCATTGTTCAGGAACTCAGACGGAGACTAGACCAGCTGTGGTTAGCAGATTTCCCTCCCTCAAGTACCACAGTGAAGTCAGTTGGCCCAATTTACAATCTGACAGTTTAATATTCATCCTGGATTAATGAGCTGAGCTGAATTTGACTGACGGTCCCGATAAGACGTGAAATTAGTTTTAGACTGAATGTCTGTTCAACAGTCCAGATATGCAGCCACTGCTCGTGTATCACACTGATAAATACAGCAGGTGTGAGAGGAAAAGGTGACACTGAACCTGTAGTTCCCAGTGCTCCCCACCTTAACAGCTGAAACCAGATCTGCTGGAGACCATCAGAGATCAACATCTCCATTGCCACGTAGAACTCCTAGAACGTGCAGGAGATGAATATTAATCAATATTCCCTCTGATACCAGCAGTTCGGTGACAATATACTAAATACACTCACCTCATTTTCTTCTCTACTGAAATGTCCCTCCTTTGTCAACATCCAACCGAGTCTCTCAACCTTTTCTTCAATCGCTTGTTTAAGTCTGTCTCTGTAGAACTTTGTCAGCTGGTACAGTCGATATTCCTCCCCCTGTGCCAGGAGGTCAGAGATTGTAAACTCTGACTCTGCAAATATAAAAAGTGAATGTAGTCACAAACTCAAATATCACCTGTCTCCACCGCTCTCACCCAACCCAACAAACCAGTCATGTCAACAACCTCAGTGTTCACCTGCCTTCATCTGGAAACATGGATTTTATCCTAATCTCTGACACTGGACTAAAACCGAACCATCAATGCGCTAGACATGACGTTACCAGAAGGACCACATTTACTAGAAACCTGTTTCTCCCACCGTCCCACCCACTCACCCATCGCAGTTTAAGATGGGCAATAAATGTTGGGACTGCCAATGATAGTCGCTTCCCAGAGATACTCTCTCCATCCTGGTGAATACGTTTCCCACAACTGTTATCCTGGAAATACTCTCTTATCCGGATAGCTGCGTTTCCTCCGATACACATCCTGGATATCATCAGAACAGGTAGTACATTTCCTGTAGTGCGGTAACGGGTGCCCCACTACACCACATGTACCACATCCACACATTTCCCCTCTCTGACCAACCCTCCAACAAGGAATCACATTTACCCTCCTCCCTGCCACATTCTGCGAAAACATTACCCTCATATTTCACTCACCCACTCCCTGTTGGGGACTTGACAATTCCGTGTTTAATGAGCTTCTGAGCTGACAGACAGTCGTCTCACTTGTACCGGTTCCAGGGTCCTGCTCAGTGTCTCTGACGTCACTGTCTCTGGGCTGACAGACAGTCGCCTCACTTGTGCTGGTTCCAGGGTCCTGCTCAGTGTCTCTGATGTCACTGTCTCTGGGCTGACAGACAGTCGCCTCACTTGTGCTGGTTCCAGGGTCCTGCTCAGTGTCTCTGACGTCACTGTCTCTGGGCTGAATTTGCTCCACTTCCGCTGCGGCCGGACCGCATTCCATTGGGACATTGCTCTGAATCTGTCCCTGCTTTGGTACCTTGCTTCCCGTGTCCCGATCATCTTCCCTCAATGAGTTGCCTGGTAAAAACCTCTTGAGTACTTTCCGTACCTGATTTAATTTCCCACCTGAAGTAAATGAGCAATAGCAGGTTTAGAGTGATTTATACTCGAACAAGGATTCACAATGAGTGTCTGCAATGGAGCCGAGACTCCGGCTGACCAGATTTGGAGTGGGACTGTGCTGGTCAATGTGAACCACACTTCCTGCTAGGTGACCATCACAATAAGCCGGTGTCTGGACACATCCACTCCCAGGAAAAAACTGGATAGACACAGTAATACTGATCACCGACTACGCATTAGTTGAACACACTGATAACCAGCGGTTATTAATGGAACAGCATCAGGTGATACGGGGAATTATCACTGGGATTATCTTTCATAAACATAAATCTCCCTGGGTCACAAACTGTCCAGTCACCTGTGTCACTCACAAACAATCCACTGGATTACTCATGGTCCGATCCTCTAGATCACACGTTCTCCGTTTGCTTTGTCTTACATTGTCTTGTCCCCTGGGTCACAGACTGACCATTGCCTTGATGCCTGGGTCCCATCCCGTCACCTGGAGGATGATTGTCATGTAACAACTATACAAGTCATTGGCAAAGGGAGCGTCTTGGCGTGCAGTTCTCGTAGCTAAACTTAAAGTCTCACCGAGAGAGCTTTGCGTTCATTTGCGGTTGCTGATCTATAGGATGGATGTGATTCAGCTGGAAAGACTGTCGAGGAGATTGACAAGTACGTTACTGAATGGAGCTGCTTGGTTTTTGTGTTATATGTTTCGGCTGGGACAGTTTGCCCTGGATCAGGGGAGCTTGAAGGGTGACCTTACACACGTACATAAAGTAATCAGGGGTGCAGAGAGGGTGGATAGTCATAATATGTTTCCCAGGTTAGGGGAGTCTGAGACTCGAGGGCAGAAATTTAAAAGGGACTGAAGGGGCATTTTTTCACGTGGCGGGTGATGAGTATAAATTGCATGCAGTCAGAGGAGGCTGTAAACACAAATAAAAGGATTCATTTCCAGGCTGTAATCTCTGTTTTATTCCACCTGGAATCACAGAGTTGAGCACAATCACAATGCCCACCGGAGACAGAGACAGTTGGTCACTGGTTATACCGGGTCTCCCATCAGAGGCACTGGGAATTTAAATTCAGGTAGCAGATCATCTCAAGAGGGAAATATTGAGAACTCACTTTCACCATTTGGCCACAGACCAGACATGGATTGGGATATTAAAACAAAATCAGAATCAGGTTTATTATGACCGGCATGTGATGTGAAATTTGTTAACTTAGCAGCAGCAGCTCAATGCAATAGATAATCTAGCAGAGAAAAAAATAATACTGAATAAAAAAAATAAACAAGTAAACCAATTACGAATATTAAATAGATTTTTTAAAAACTTGCAAAAACAGAAAGACTGTATATTAAAAAAATCTAAGGTAGTGTCCAGAGATTTAATGTCCATTTAGGAATCGGAGGTAGAGGGGAAGAAGCTGTTCCTGAATCGCTGAGTGTGTGCCTTCAAGCTTCTGTACCTGCTTTCTGATGGTAACGGTGAGAAAATGGCATGCCCTGGGTGCTGAAGGTCCTGCATAATGGACGCTGCCTTTCTAAGACACTGCTCCCTGAAGATGTCCTGGGTACTTTGTAGATTCATACCCAAGATGGAGCTGACCAGATTTACAACTTCCTGCAGCTTCTTTCGGTCCTGTGCAGTAGCCCCTCCATACCAGACAGTGATACACCAAACCAGACCACAAGTTTATCTAAAATGAAGCGTCTCCTGATCCTCAGCCATTTCCAAGGCTGGCAATGTTCTCGGCTCGGTTACAGAAAACAGAGTTCGGAAAATTCCCCTCATCTACTTTGTGCATCGAGGGGGGAGTTGATAGCTGCCCTGCCAAAACCTGAAATGTTGAATTATCACACAATCTCTGAAATCCTGGAAATGCTCTTATTACCTGTTTCTGAATTTTATAAATAAAAGTTGGAGATGTCTTTCACCTCTAAACAGGCCGATGTGCAACAAACCCTGAACCTGGACTTTTACGTAACAAACAACACCGCCGTCACATTCCTGTTTGTGTTTCACTCTCAACCTGCTGATTCAGGGTCTCCGGCTCCTTTCACTCAGGTGGAGCTTTGCCTGGTGAACGAAGTCATTCGACCATTACTGGTGTCAGGTCCCTGCACTGGGACTGTTGGACTGATCGATTACACAAAGCTGCTTTACCAGTGGGATCAATGACACTTTTCTCTGCCCTGTTAGCACCTGTGTAAGTTTCTTCATCTGAACAATTAACCATATAACAATTACAGCACGGAAACAGGCCATCTCGGCCCTTCTGGTCCATGCCGAACTCTTACTCTCACCTAGTCCCACCGACCTGCACTCAGCCCATAACCCTCCATTCCTTTCCTGTCCATATAGCTGTCCAATTTATTTTAAACAACAACATCGAACCTGCCTCAACCACTTCTGCTGGAAGCTCGTTCCACACAGCTACCATTCTCTGAGTAAAGAAGTTCCCCCTCATGTTACCCCTAAACTTCTGCCCTTTAACTCTCAACTCATGTCCTCTTGTTTGAATCTCCCCTATTCTCAATGGAAAAAGCCTATCCACATCAACTCTATAAATCCCCCTCATAATTGTAAACACCTTCATCAAGTCCCTCCTCAACCTTCTACGCTCCAAAGACTAAAGACCTAACTTGTTCAACCTTTCTCTGTAACTTAGGAGATGAAACCCAGGCGACATTTTAGTAAACCTCCTCTGTACTCTCTGAACTTTATTGACATCTTTCCTATAATTCGGTGACCCGAACTGTACATAATACTCCAAATTTGGCCTAACCAATGCCTTATACAATTTCAACATTACATCCCAACTCCTATACTCAATGCTGTGATTAATAAAGGCCAGCATACCAAAAGCCTTCTTCACCACCCTATCCACATGAGATTCCACCTTCAGGGAACTATGCACCATTATTCCTAGATCACTCTGTTCTACTGAATTCTTCAATGCCCTACCATTTACCATGTATGTCCTATTTTGATTAGTCCTACCAAAATGTAGCACCTCACATTTTTCAGCATTAAACTCCATCTGACATCTTTCAGCCCAGTCTTATAACTGGCCTAAGTCTCACTGCAAGCTTTGAAAATGTACTTCATTATCCACAATGCCATCTATCTTAGTATCATTTGCATACTTACTAATCCAATTTACCACCTCATCATCCAGATCATTAATATATATGACAAACAACACTTGACCCACTACCAATCCCTGAGGCACACCGCTACACACCGTCCTCCAATCTGACACACAGTTATCCACCACTACTCTCTGGCATCTCCCATCCAGCCACTGCTGAATCCATTTTACTATTTCGATATTAATGCCTAACGATTGAACCTTCGATGTGCAGCTACAGGGCAGAAGTTTAATGATAAAGATCCCAGTGAACATACCTGTAGCCATTCTGATTCTGACTGACGATTGTTGATTGTTGTCGTCTTGTTTACACTTTGGTCGCGGTGCAGGACAGCTCCACCTGCTGGTGATGCCCTGAATTACACAACAAGCAGACAGTGAGTCAGAGAGAGTACGAGTCTTTGCAAAATGTGACCGTATCACCACCCTGTGTATCAGAGCAGCAGTTTGCTTAGGGAACAAACATTCCCTGTTAAAATCAACTCCCACACCATGTCTGTATGTCTGTCCAGTGATATCTGGCAAATCTTATTGATAGAGTCACAGAGCAACAGAGCACAGACACAGACCCTTCAGCCCAATGAGACAATGCTGACCACAGTGCCCACAGAGATGGTCCCAATTTCCTGTGTCGGGCCCATTTCACTCCTGGCCTCTTCACTCCATCTACACATCCCAACTGCTATCATCACAATCACTGTCTATCTCATTGGTAACTCTGCAGCAATGCATTCATTAAGCACCTCGCCTATCACCACATCCTCCAGGCACGTTTCCACCTTTGCTCCTGAATAGTTCTACGCTCAGTCTATTCATCCTCCTCTTCTTTTCCCACATGTAGAATGCCTTCGGCTTTCCTTCGTCCTGCTTCTCAAGGACTTCTCAAGTTCCTTCGACCTCTAAGTCACTTCTTAAGCTCCTTCCAGGCTACGTTATAATTCTCTGGAGCCTTGCTTGGATGTTGCTTCCTAAACCTAAATAATGCTTCCTTTTCCCTCTTGCTTAAATGTTCTCATCTCTTGTAACCACAGTTTGTTTATATAAACATTGTTTCACTGTGGGTGGAACAAATCTACCCCGAACTGCATATAAGTGTTCTTGAAACAACCTTCACATTTCCATTGTGTGTTTCCCGTTGAAAATGTTTTCCCAATTTACACTCCAAAGTTGCTCCAAATACCATTGTAACTATCCATCCACTAATTAAATACTGTCTTGTAGGGTCTGCTACTATCCTTGTCCATGACCATGATAAAAGTTGGGGTGTTGTGGTCACTGTCTCAAAAGGGTCACCCATTGTGACATCAGTCACCTGACCAGCATCATTGCCTCATACTAGATACAGTACGGTAACTCCTCGAGTGAGCCCATCCACATACTGTGTCAAGAATCCTTCCTGGACACACAACACATTCTGCCCCATTGACACATTTTGGAGCGAGGAGGTGGAATCAACATCAGGAAAGTTGAGGTCAACAGTGATAACAACCTTGTTGCTTTTGCACCTTTCCCAAAGCTGCCAAGTTATCTGCTCTCATTATCCCCGTGGCTTTGGGGGAGGCCTATAGAATACTCCCAGAATGATAGCCCCCTTCCCGTTTCTGACTTTCACCCACATTGATGTCCTCTGTGTATGTCGCTGTGATACCATCCCTAATTAGTACAGAGAGTTCTCCCCCATTCACCACCCCCCCCCCCCGCCCATATGTATTATGAAACAACTAAAACCTGGAGCATCAAACACCAATCCTGCCCTTGTAACAGTCACGTCTGTGTAATGGTGATAACATGCCATCCATTGCTCGGATTTCCAGAAACTGCAGATTTTCTCTTTTTTTTTTGATAGGTCATCATTCAGTCATGGTATAAGATACAAGTCGTAATACATAGTAGAATTAGGTAATACGGTCATTCTAGTCTGCTCCATAATCAATCATGAAGGATTATTTTTCCAACACTGTATTATTGCTTCCCTGCTATAATATTCAACCCATTTAGCAATCCAGAACATGAATATACCTAACAATAGCCTCCACCACCCTCTGTGGCATCAAATTCCACAGATTACCAACATTTGGCTGAAGTAAATGCTCTCACGTCAGTTTTAAAGTGAAGCTTCTTTATTCTGAGCCAGCACTCTCAGATCCCAGACTCTCCATCTAATCAAGACACCCTCTCCATTCCCACTGCATCCAGACTTGCTGTTATTCAGTTGTTGTAAATAATCACCCCCGCCCTAACTTCCACCCCCCCCCCCACACCAAACCCCAACCACCATCCCTCTGAACCCCACTAAACACAGGCCCAGGGCCAGCAAATGCTCCACATGCATAATGCTTATTCCTCAGATTATTCTTGTGAACCTTGTTATCAACAGCTGTACTGAATACATTTCCGGGGAAAACAGGACAATTGGTACCAGGATAATGTCCTGGGAAAAGCTGTGCCTTCTTGACTCTTCTGTCAACTCTCACAAAATGTTCCAGGGTGAATGTAATACAGATAAACTGGAATCACTAGAAACGCTCAGCGGGTAAGGAACACTTGTGGGGAAAGGAAAAAAAAGTTAGCAATTCAGTTTCCTAACCTTTCGTCAGAATGGATTCAAACATCATCCAGTTTTTAGTGGAAAATCTTAGGTTGTTCTCCATGGAGTGGTAGGGACTGAGGGAAGATCAGATAGAGGTTTATAAGATTATGAAAGACATAGATAGAGTAGACGGGGAGCATCTTTTCGCTGGTTAGAAATGTCTAATACCAGAGGACATGCAATGACGGTGTGAGGGAGTAGTTGCAAAGGAAATGTGAGGGTAAGTTGTTCTACTCAGGGAGGTGTAGGTGCCTGGAATCCGCTGTCTGTTATGGTGGTGGAAGCAAACACATTGGAGGCTTTTAAGAGATGTTTAGATAGGCACATGGGTGTGAGGAAGATTGAGAGAATATGGACATTGTGTACGTAGGCGTCATTATTTTTTTGGGGGGGGGGTTGATTTACTTTTTATCTGGTTTGGCACACCATTGTGGCCGATGCACCTGTTCCTGTGATGTACTGTTCCATTTTCTGTTCTATCTTCAGCATCTTGAGTTTCTCTTTGACCCCCACTGGCAGATAGACAGGTGACAGTGAGGGGGGATTTCGAAATGTGAATTGAATTCTGAAACCCTGGTCTATTTCTACTGGGGCAAACACAAAACAGCGTATTTAATCACAGCCTCTCCCTGCGAGGGATGGAATGGAAACTCATTCTCTGCTTTGCTTCAGAACTTCAGAACCAAACATCTGAGCTCAGAACAGAAATAAGGAAACTGGTATGAAATCTATGGAATTGAGGGAATCAAGTAGTGAGATCATGGAAACTGTAGAGATTGAAAAGGAGGAGGTGCTTGCTGTCTTGAGGAAAATTAAAGTGGATAAATTCTCGGGATCTGACAGAGTGTTCCCTCGGACCTTGAAGGAGACTAGTGTTGAAATTGCGGGGGCCCTGGCAGAAATATTTAAAATGTTGCTGTCTACGGGTGAAGTGCCGGAGGATTGGAGAGTGGCTCATGTTGTTCCGTTGTTTAAAAAAGGATCAAAAAGTAATCCGGGAAATTATAGACCGGTGAGTTTAACGTCAGTAGTAGGTAAGTTATTGGAGGGAGTACTAAGAGACAGAATCTGCAAGCATTTGGATAGACAGGGGCTTATTAGGGAGAGTCAACATGGCTTTGTGCGTGGTAGGTCATGTTTGACCAATCTGTTGGAGTTTTTCAAGGAGGTTACCCGGAAAGTGGATGAAGGGAAGGCAGTGCATATTGTCTACATGGACTTCAGTAAGGCCTTTGACAAGGTCCCGCATGGGAGGTTAGTTAGGAAAATTCAGTCGCTAGGTATACATGGAGAGGTGGTAAATTGGATTAGACATTGGCTCGATGGAAGAAGCCAGAGAGTGGTGGTAGAGAATTGCTTCTCTGAGTGGAGGCCTGTGACTAGTGGTGTGCCACAGGGATCAGTGCTGGGTCCATTGTTATTTGTCATCTATATCAATGATCTGGATGATAATGTGGTAAACTGGATCAGCAAGTTTGCTGATGATACAAAGATTGGAGGTGTAGTAGACAGTGAGGAAGGTTTTCAGAGCCTGCAGAGGGACTTGGACCAGCTGGAAAAATGGGCTGAAAAATGGCAGATGGAGTTTAATACTGACAAGTGTGAGGTATTGCATGTTGGAAGGACAAACCAACGTAGAACATACAGGGTTAATGGTAAGGCACTGAGGAGTGCAGTGGAACGGAGGGATCTGGGAATACAGATACAAAATTCCCTAAAAGTGTCGTCACAGGTAGATAGGGTCGTAAAGAGAGCTTTTGGTACATTGGCCTTTATTAATCGAAGTATTGAGTATAAGAGCTGGAATGTTATGATGAGGTTGTATAAGGCATTGGTGAGGCTGAATCTGGAGCATTGTGTTCAGTTTTGGTCACCAAATTACAGGAAGGATATAAATAAGGTTGAAAGAGTGCAGAGAAGGTCTACAAGGATGTTGCTGGGACTTGAGAAACTCAGTTACAGAGAAAGTTTGAATAGGTTAGGACTTTATTCCCTGGAGTGTAGAAGAATGAGGGGAGATTTGATAGAGGTATATAAAATTATGATGGGTATAAGATAGAGTGAATGCAAGCAGGCTTTTTCCACTGAGGCAAGGGGAGAAAGAAAACAGAGGACATGGGTTAAGGGTGAGGGGGGAAAAGTTTAAAGGGAACATTAGGGGGGGCTTCTTCACACAGAGAGTGGTGGGAGTATGGAATGAGCTGCCAGACGAGGTGGTAAATGCGGGTTCTTTTTTAACATTTAAGCATAAATTGGACAGATACATGGATGGGGGGTGTATGGAGGGATATGGTCCGTGTGCAGGTCAGTGGGACTAGGCAGAAAATGGTTCGGCACAGCCAAGAAGGGCCAAAGGGCCTGTTTCTGTGCTGTAGTTTCTATGGTTCTATGGTACTCGCTCAACATCTCATAAACCCGGACAACCTGATCCCCTGATTCATTTTATCTGGGTGAAAACATGTGTGATATCCCAGAATCCAACCTCAGAGGGTCACAGCCCACACCGAGAGCCTCGCACATCTTTTCCACATCTCACACTGAGAATCTCATGTTACCAATATCCAGCCCCTGGAGACGTCTGCTTCACTGCGGAAGGAGGAACATCCAGCCACATCTGTAAAAGCACCAACGTAGACCGAAGCCCAAACACTGCCAGTTCCATATTCCTGGAGCCCCCATCTCAAGATTGTATCTCAAGCACCAACTCTCCCAGAGCTCTTTGCTGCCGGTAATATGCGGCAGTGTCTCAGCTAATGCCAGTTCAATCTTCTTGCTGCGTGGGATCTCACCCAGTACAGCTGGCTGCCATGTTTCCTGCAGTGTAGCAGGAACAAAATGTAAAATTATAAAGTACATCAGACTACATCTCTGAAAGGACAAATGGTGGAAGACACAGTTTCAGAACTGAGACTGTCCAAGGTGCTGCCGATCTGCTGAGCATTTCCAGTATTTTCTCCTCCTTACTTTAAATTTCCTGCAACTGTAGTATTTTCTCCCTCTTCATTTTAATGCACAGATGGTAACTGATTGTAAAATATCAACAACACCCTAAACTGTAAATGCCACCCCACCCCAACCCATTTGTTAGTTCCTCAGTTCATCCTGACCCTGGTGTAATACATCCCATACAGTCAATGCTCACAGCATCCTTTCCTCCCACTGTCACTCTGTTACATTTGCTCCTGAGGCCACTGTCTCTACGCTGAGAGGCGGTGACCACAGAGCGATAAAAAGTACAACACTTGCTGCAGCTCTGACGGGCCGTTACCCTGGAAACGGAGGAAGTGGCTCACCGAAAATAACCGAAAAAGGAAATAACAAACTCAACATCAGATGCTCTGAGCTCTATTATTACAAAGATTAACACTGCAGCCATTTTGTAACGGGGAAACTAAAATTGAAATGGCTGTTTTTACGCTGCCACCTGCTGTGTTCAATTAAACCTCTGGTAGCTCCAGCTATCAAAAAAACAATCCTGGAAAAGATGCAAAACAAAACTTCACAATGAAGACAAAGTTTAGAAGAGAGTTTGCTGAAATATATCATTGCAGCAATGGGATACAGACTGGACAGAGATTGAACAAGATGGTTGATATATATCATCGCGGCATTGGGACGCAGGCTGGACAGAGATTGAACAGTGGGTTGATATATATCATTCAGTTGGTGGGATTCAGACTGGACAGAGGTTGAACCAGATGGGCAGGGAATAAGCAGATGGAACCCGGTGGGAGAAGGAATCAAGTGCGCTCTCCGATGGTCGTCCAGTAATACACAGATACTGAAATAATAGTACACACTACTAGATAACAGATTCCAATATAACAAAGCCAGAACAAACAATAGCCCTGGAGGAACGTTGTTTCGTTTTTACTGTGTACTGCCCCAGCAGCTTATGGTCGAAATGACAATAAACATGACTTGACTTGACTTGAATAAGAAGTTCGGTATATGTCGTTTTCCACTCTACAAGCTTCATCAGTGCTCCGGAGAAAGTATCCCATCCCGCTACCGCACAGCTTAATACAACTACTGTCTACTGCTATTTCTTTAACCGAATGAAGTAGCGGAGAACCGTGGACACAGCTGAGCACATCATAGAAACCAACCTCCCCTCCATGGACTCAGTCTACACTTCCCACTGCCTCAGTAAATCAGCCAACATAATGAAAGATCCCCGGAACCGTAAACATTCTCACTTCTCACCCTCCCTCGGGTCGAAGATTAAAGGGAACAGAAACATACCACCAGTTTCAAGGACAGTTTGTATTCTGCTGTTATAAGCGAACTGAATGTTCTCCAGCGTGGTGAGTGGACTCCTGACCTCACAGTCTAAATCGATGTGACCTTGAACCACATACCTATCAGCACTGCACTTCCTCTGTAAC
This sequence comes from Mobula birostris, assembly GCF_030028105.1. Taxonomy (NCBI): domain Eukaryota; kingdom Metazoa; phylum Chordata; class Chondrichthyes; order Myliobatiformes; family Myliobatidae; genus Mobula; species Mobula birostris. The sequence continues at coordinate 14,859,734 of NC_092382.1, forward strand.
CAGAATGAGTTGTTACACTGTAGTATTGTTTTGCCTCAATGTACTGCTGTAATGTATTGATCTGTGTCGATGATAACGAAGACACGATTTTCACTCTACCTCGGTACATGTAAAAAAAATAAAGACTCCCCAATTTAACCGTGCTCCTTTGGAAATTCTGCAGGCAGCGTACACACTTCTGAGAAGCCCAGATAGATGAAAAAGACTTAATTCTCGCATTAATAGGCTCATATATCGGGAAACACTGTCAGCATTTCGGCAAGTCGTAGTCATGGAAAGAGATGGAAATAAACTTCCCAGTCCCCCGAGAGGACGTGAGAGATCTGGATCTCACTGTCCTGTCTGAACGGGGGAAAATGAAACTATTCATACACGTGGAGCATTGTCCCGAGGGTGCGATTACTCTGTTTAACCCTTGTGTCTGCAAGAACACAACAGGCCGAACGGCTGCTTCTACTGTGCTGGAAATATGCAAAATAACTATCGATCCAGGTGAAGTTTGGATCCGATACGGGGCCGGGTCATGGAGGTAAAGTTCCCCAACTACAACCGGACCGATGGGTTTAGTCCCGGCATCACCACCTCATCCCGCACCTGGGACCAGTGCAACAGGGGCTGAGCGGCGGCTCAACTCAGGCGGCTCGGTGTGAAGGTTCCAAAGCCCGGACCGACCCGGGCAGGATATGTCCATGAAGCGGGAGGAGCCCTGCAGTTCCGAGAAGTTAACGGGACTCTCTGAACAACATCAGGTCGTCCCCCTTGGGATCTGCCTCAGTACTCACCGATGGTAAATTGCCCCTGTCGTTCAACCGAGTGACCGGCCTCAGTACTCACCGGTGGGAACTTGATTTATTTGCCCCGCAGACAGCAATCCGTCCACCGACTCCCCGCCGACGATCCGTTTCAACAGAGAAAGGAAAGAAAACCAGCGTCCATCCGAGGACTGTGAGGGCGGGACGGGGCGGGGCCTCGGAAGCGAAAACCCCGCAGATGCTGCAGATCTGCGCTTGAAATGGGAGCGAGAAACTAGATCACGTGACGAGTGGAGTGTCTCCCACTTGAACCGGTGACTCTGCTCCTCGCCCCACACCCACTGCCCGACCCACCTGCCACATTTTACACATTATTTCTTATTTACACCAGCTACATTTTTAATTTTTCCCTTAGTACCTTCGCTGTCCCCTTAGCTCATTATCCCCTTGTGTTGGGCACTTGGCCAAGTGGTTAAGGAGTTCATTTAGTGATCTCAAGGTCGCTAGTTCGAGCCTCAGCTGTGGCAACATGTTTGTGTCCTTGAGCAAGGCACTTAATCACACAGTGCTCTCGTGTCTGTGCGAGGAGTGGCGCCCCACACAGATTTCGAATCTGCGCCTTGTAAGGCATGAAAATGCCCGAAGCAGGCCTCTGAGTCGACGTCCCCCCTTAGCTCCACCTCCCTGTTCTCAGAGTTAGCAGTTCGATTCCCACACCGATCCGATACACAACTCCCACTCCAACAGGAATTGTGCAGGTTCAATTCAAATCTCTTCTATGTTTATAAACACTAATTTCTATTCACATTCCTCACTGGGCAGAAACACTGAAACATCAAATGAGAAACAGCAGGAGGTGGCCATTCAGCCTGTCTAACCATCAACAAGATGACGACTGCTCTCCCATCTCAGCCCCTTGTTTCTGCCCCGATCCTCATTTCCTCGATCCCTTCGGTCTCCACAAATCTGTCGACCTCTTTTTTTATGGGAAGACGATCACTGATCTTCATCGTCCTCCAGGAATCAGTCTGGTGAATCTCTAAAACAAATACTCTCTAAGTTCTTTGTTAATCGTTCATAGAATTAAATTCCTTCTTCTGCAGCCCCGTGCTGCCCCCACCACTCTATTCCCACCCCCGTCACTATTTCCAACTTCCCACTTCCCGCCTCACCTGGATCCACTTCTCACACCCCAGCTCTTGTCGGATCCCCACCCCTCACCTCTTTTCTCTGACTATTACCTGTCCACTCTCAGTCCAAAAGTAGGTTCTCAGCCCAAAATTTTGACGGTCTATTTCCCTCCACAGATGCTGCCCGACCCACTGAGTTCCTCCGGCAGTTTGTTCTTTGGTCTGTATAACCCGTGTGAGTATGAGGTGCAGGATTTTACATCAGATTCCCGATATAATCTCAACAACGCCCAAATAATAGTTATGGTAATTACTATACGTAAACACGAAAAAGCCTGCAAGTGCTGGAAATACAAAGCAACGCACAAAAAATGCTGGTGGAACTCAGCACATCAGGCAGTATCTATGGAAAAGAGTAAACATTCAACATTTTGTGCAAAGAGCCTTCTTCTTTGCTGGGGAATATGGGGAAGATATCTGATTAAAAAGGTCGGGGAGGAGAAAGAGGCGAGCTGGAAGGTTATAGCTGAAGTTAAGTGATGGGCAGGTCAAGGGCTGGAGAATAAAGAATTGGAGTGTTATCAATAGGAGAAAGGGAAAGAGAGGACCCAGGGGGAAGTAATAGGCTGGTGATGAGTAATGAAAGTTCAGAGTGGGGAATAGAGAAGTGGGCGGGGTGGAAATTTGTTTACTGGAAGGAGAATTCAATATTCATACAATCGGGTTGGAGGGTACTCAGATTGAATACAAGTTGTTGCTCCTCCACCCTGAGGGCGGTCTCATCTTGGCACAAGAGGAGGCCATCGATCGAGACGTCGGAAAGAGAATCGGAATTAAAATGTTCGGCTACTTCTCCTTGTCGTCCTTGTGGCAGGTGTTACAGAGATGCTCAACAAAACGGTCTCCCAATTTATGGCGGGTCTCACTAATGTAAATGAGGCCGCATCGGGAGCATAGGACACAATAGGTGACCCCAGCAGGTTCGCAGGTGAAGTGTTCCTGGAAGGACTGTTTTGGGCTCTGAATAGAGGTGAGGGAGGAGGTGTACGGGTAGCTGTCGCACATAGGTCGCTTTCAGGGATAAGTGGCTGAAGGGAGATTAGTGAGGAAGAATGAATGAACAAGGGAATTGTGGAGAGAGTGATCCCTGTTGAAAGAAGAGGGCGGGGTGGGAGAGAGGAGGGTAAATATATGTTTAGTTGTAAGATCTCTTTGGAGATGGTGGAAGTTGCAGAGGTTGAAGGGGTGGTAGGTAAGGACAAGAAGAACTCTATCACTATTACGGTGGTAGCAAGATGGGTGGAGCACGACGTATGGTAAATGTGAGTGAGGACAGTATCAATAGTGGAGGGAGGACAGCCACATCCTGGGAAGAGCGGAGGGAGGACAGCCACATTCTGGGAAGAGCGGAGGGAGGACAGCCGCACCCTGGGAACAGCGAAGGGAAGACAGCCACATCCTGGGAACTGATGCAGTGGAAGCAAAGAAACTGAGGTAAAGGAAGAGCATTTTACAAGTGACAGATTGGGAAGAGGTACGGTCGAGATTATCATAGGAATCAGTAGGCTTATAAAAGAAGTAGGTTGACAACATGTCTCTCGAGATGGAGACAGAGAAACATCAGGAAAGGACACGGACGTGTCAGAGATGGACCAGTTTATAACAAATAGCTCTTGGCAGCCTAGTATAGAGACTACAGGAGCCCTGGCAGACACGGATGTTGCTGGCATTTAAGGAGCTGAGTTACAAAGGTAGATTGAACAAGATAGAAAATCATTCCGTGAAACACAGCAGAATGAGGGGAGATGCTAGCAGAGGTTCCCAAACTTGTTTTATGCCATAGACCCCTTCCATTAACCGCGGGATCCATGGTCCCCAGACTGCGAACCCCTGCTAGAGGCATTGAAAGGATAGGAAAATAGAAGGCAATGGCTAACTCTAGGACACTTCTAAAGTAAGTACATGTTTCAGACAGCATTATTAGCCAAAGGGCCTGTGTATTATGCTGCAGGTTTTCTATATTTCCATATTGTCAGTTCATTCCATACAGCCAAAGCTCACAGCATCCTTTCCTCCCACTATTATTCTGTTGCATTGTTTCCAAAGGCTACTGTCTTTAAGCTTAGAGGAAGTGAACACAGAGCGGTAAAATTGAGCAACACGCCTTGCAGTTCTGGTTGATTGTTACCGTGGAAACGGAGGAAGTGTCTCAACAACGGTAACTGAAAAAGGAAATAACAAACTCAACATCATACGCCATGAGTTACATTGTGGCAAAGGGTAACACTGCAGCCGTTCTGAAATGTGAACCTAAAATTGTAAAGGCTGCTCTTTTAGGCATGCCTCGTGCTGTATTGAGTTAATCATATCGTCGTTCTGACTAACAAAACATGATTCCTACTCTAGCGATCAATAATATATTGCCGTAAATATACCAAATGACAGCCTCAATCACCATCTGTTGCAACAAACTCCACAGCTCAACCACTATTTGGCTCACAAAGTTTCTCTCATCTCAGTTTTAAGGGGAAGGTTGTTCATTCCGCGGCTGTCTTCTCAGACCACAGATTTTCCGTCTGATGGGAGCACCCTCACCATATATTCACCGTCTCCAGGCTGTTCAGCATTCGGTAGTGTTAAATAAGATCCCGTCCAGCTCTGTACTTCTGAACACCATAGAGTACAGGCCCAGAGTCATCAATTGCTTGTCATACATGAACCCTCTCATTTCTCAGATTAGTCTTGTGAACCATGTGAGCAACAACTGTACTGAACACATTTCCAGGAATAACAGGAAAAGTATTAAGGCATCCGTTAGTCTTGTGAGACCATGGATCTGCGCCTGGAAAGTCTTCACTCTCCAGGTCGCAGGCCTGGGCAAGGTTGTGTGGAAGATCAGCAGTTGCCCATGCTGCAAGTCACGACACCAATGTTGTCCAAGGGAAGGGCATTAGGACCCATACAGCTTGGCACCAGTGTCGTCGCAGAACAATGTGTGATTAAGTGCCTTGCTCAAGGACACAACACGTTCCCTCGGCTGGGGATCGAACTCACGACCTCCATGTCGCTGGTCCAATGCCTTAACCACTTGGCCACGTGCTCACACTAACAGGGAAAGTGATACCAGGATAATTCACAGGGAAACGTTGTAGTTTCTTTTCTGTTCCACTAAGTATCACAAAACAAGCGCCTGTGCACAGTTCCATTTCAAGAAGAACAAAGTTAGCGATTTGAGTTCACAGCCGTACGTCATGGTGGCTTCAACTAGTATCGCGTTTTTCGTGCAAATTTCCAGCATCTTGAGTTTCTGACTAATTTGCACCGACTGAGAGGCAGATGACAGGAGGGGGGATTTCCAAACACAGTTTGAACACCAAACAGTATTCCTACTGTTGCAAACAGGGAACAACCCATTTACTCACAGCCTCTCACTTTGAGGGGTGGGATGTTAACTTATCCTCTCCATATAACCATATAATCATATAACAATTACAGCACGGAAACAGGTCATCTCTACCCTTCTAGTCCGTGCCAAACGCATTACTCTCACCTAGTCCCACCGACCTGCACTCAGCCCATAACCCTCCATTCCTCTCCCTTCCATATACCTATCCTATTTTTCTTTAAATGACAATATCGAACCTACCTCCAAACACTTCTACTAGAAGCTCGTTCCACACAGCCACCATTCTCTGAGTAAAGCAGTTCCCCCTCATTATACCCCTAAACATTTCTCCCCTAATTTTCAACTTATGTCCTCTCGTTTGAATCTCCCCTTATTTCAATAGAAAAAGCCTATCTACGTCAATTCTATCTCCCTCATAATTTTAAATACATCTATCAAATCCCCCCTCAAACTTCTCTGCTCCAATGAATAAAGACCTAACTTGTTCAATCTTTCTGTGTAACTTAGGTGCTGAAACCCAGCTAATATTCTAGTAAATCTTCTCTGTCCTCTCTCTATTTTGTTGACATATTTCCTATAATTCGGTGACCAGAACTTTAAACAATACTCCAAATTTGGCCCTCCTAATGCCTTGTATAATTTTAACATTACATCTCAACTCCTATACTCAATGCTTTGATTTATAAAAGCCAGCATACCAAAAGATTTCTTCACCACCATATCCACATGAGGTGCCAGATCCCTCTGTTCTACTGCATTCTTCAATGCCCTAACATTTACCATGTATGCCCTATTTTGATTAGTCCTACCAAAATATAGCACCTCACACTTATCAGCTTTAAACTCCATCTGCCATCTTTCAGCCCTTTCTTCTAATTGGTATCAATCTCTCTGCAAACTTTGAAAATCTACTTCATTATTCACAACTCCACCTATCTTAGTATCATTTGCATACTTACAAATCTAATTTACCACGCCATCATGCAGATCATTAATGTATGTGACAGACAACAATGGACCCAATACAGATCCCTGAGGCACACCACCAGTCACCGGCCTTTAACCTGACAAATAGTTATCCACCACTACTGTCTGGCATCTCCCATCCAGCCACTGCTGAATCCATTTTACTACTTCAATATTAATACCTAACGATTGAATCTTCCTAACTAACCTTCCGTGTGGAACCTTGTCAAAGGCCTTACTGAAGTCCATATAGACTCATCTTCGTCAACTTTCCTAGTAACCTCTTCAAAAAATTCAGTAAGATTTTTCAAACATGACCTTTCACTCACAAATCCATGTGGACTGCTCCTAATCAGACCCTGCCTATCCAGATAATTATATATACCATCTCTAAGATTACTTTCCATTAATTCACCCACTTCTGACATCAAACTTACAGGATGATAGTTGCTAGGTTTACGCTTAGAACCCTTTTTAAACAAAGGAACAATATGAGCAACACGCCAATCCTCCAGCACCATCCCAGTTTCCAATGACCATTGAAATATTTCTGTCAGAGCCCCTGCTATTTCTAGAATAACTTCCCTCAATGTCCTAGGGAATATTCTGTTAAGACCCAGAGACTTATCCACTTTTAAATTCCTTAAAAGCGCCAGTACATCTTCTTCTTTAATCATCACAGTTTTCATAACTTCCCTGCTTGTTTCCCTTACTTTACACAATTCAATATCCTTCTCCTAAGTGAATACCGAAGAAAAGAAATTGTTCAAAATCTCCCCTATCTCTTTTGGCTCCACACATAGCTTTCCACTCTGATTATCTAAGAGGCCAATTTTATCCCTCACTATCCTTTTGCTATTAATATAACTGTAGAAACCATTTGGATTTATTTTCACCTTACTTGCCAAAGCAGCCTCGTACCTTATTTTAGCTTTTCTAATTTATTTCTTAAGATTCTTTTATATTCCTTATATTGCTTGAGCACCTCATTTACTCCATGCTGCCGATAGTTACCGTAGATATCTCTCTTTTTCCAAACCAAGTCTCCAATATCCTTGAAAATCATGGCTCTCTCACTCTATCAACCTTTCTTTTCAACAAAACAGGAACATAAAGATTCTGCACCCTCAAAATTTCACCTTTAAATGACCTCCATTTCTCTATCACATCTTTCCCATAATACAAATTGTCCCAATCCACTCCTTCTAAATCCTTTCGGTTCTCCTCAATGCTAGCCATTCTCCAATCAAAAACCTCAACCCTGGGTCAAGACCTATCCTTCTCCATAATTATATTGAAACTAATGACATTGTGATCACTGGACCCGAAGTGCTCCCTAACACATACCTCCGTCACCTGACCTATCTCATTCCCTAACAGGAGGTCCAACACTGTTCCTTCTCTGGTTTACGTATTGCTGCAAAAAACTATTCTGCACACATTTTACACACTCCAACCATCCAGCGCTTTTACAGTATGGCATTCTTATGGCACTCCCCACCCCCCAGTATGACAGTCATTACTTCCAAAGAAACTCCAGAAACAAACTTCTGCGCTTAGATAATAAGGAAATACTGGCTCAACACCTCATAAACCTGCACAACTTGATTCCGGGTCCATTGTACTTGGATCCAAAACTGTGATATCCCGGGACTCTGATATCCCAAGCAAACAATTCTGTGCCGAACCTCTACTTCTTGAAGAAATTACTTAGGATTTCCCATAGCCCTCTATTTTTCTAAGCTCCATGTCCCTATCCAAGAGCCTCTTCATATACCCTATCGCATCCGCCTCCACCACCATTGCCGGCAGCACATTCCATGCAGTCACCACCCTATGAGTAAAAATATTACCCCTGACATCTCCGCTGTACCTACTTCCGAGCACCTGAAAACTGTGTCCCCTCATGTTAGCCATTTCAGCTCTGGGAAAAAGCCTCTGGCTATCCACATGATCAATACCTCTCAGCATCGTATACATCTCTATCAGGTCGCCTCTCATCTTTCATCGCTCCAAGGAGAAAAGGCCGAGATCACTTAACAAATTCCCATAACGCATGCTCCCCAATCCGGGCTACATCCTTATAAGCATCTTCGGTACCCTTTCTATGTTTTCCACATCCTTCCTGCAGTGAGGTGATCAGAACTGAGCACAGTATTCCAAGCGGCGTCTGACCAGGGTCCTACATAGCTGCAACGTTACTTCTCGGCTCGGAAAATCAATGCCACGGTTGTTGGAGGCCAATTCACCGTATGCCTGCTTAACCACAGAGACAAGCTTTGCGAAGCAGTGTAGCAACTTTAAATATTTTATGGACTCGAACGCCAAAATCCCTCTGATCCTCCACACAGCCAAGATTCTTATCATTAATTCTATATTCCGCCACCATTTTGACCTACCAAAATGAACCACCTCACACTTTCCTGTGTTGAACTCCATCTGCCACCTCTCAGCCCAGATTTGCATCCTATCGATGTCCCGCTTTAACGTCTGACAGCCCTCCACACTATCCACAACACTCCTAACATTTATTGTCATCAGCAAATTTACAAACCCATCCCTCCACTTCCTCATCCAGGTCACTTATAAAAATCACGAAGAGAAAGGGTCCCCGAGAATTAACATTGGTCGTCAAACAATTTAGTTGGGCTGGAAAGGCACTAACTACCTTTGAAAAATTCATTTGACTATTCCTAATCATAATATGCCTCTCCAAATGTCCATAAATTCACCCTCTCGGGATGTTTTCCATCGACTTACAAACCACTGAAGTAAAGATCACTGAAGTAAAGCTCACTGGTCTATATTTTTCCTGGGCTATCTCTACTCCCTTTCTTGAATAAAGGAACGATATCCGCAACCCTCCCATCCTCTGGAACCTTTCCCGTCCCCACTGACGATGCGAAGATTTTCGCCAGAGGCTCAGCAATCTCCTTCCTCACCTCCCACAGTAGCCTTGGAACATCGCGTCCGGTCCCGGTGTCTTATCCAACCTGATGCTCTCCAAAAGCTCCAGCACATTCTCTTTCTTAAGAGCTATATGCTCAAGATTTTCAGTCAGTTGTAAGTCATCCCTACAATGTCCAAGATCCTTTTCTGCAGTGAATACTGAAGGGGAGTATTCATTAAGCACCTCTGCTATCTCCTCCGTTTCCAGACACATTTTTCCAATGTCACACTTGATTGTTCCTGCCCTCTCACGTCTTATGTTTTTTACTCTTCACATACTTGTAGAATGCTTTAATCCTGCCCGCCAAGGCCTTCTCATGGTCTCTTCTAGCTCTCCTAATTCCATTCTTCAGCACTTTCCTGTTCCCCTTATAGTCTTATGGATTTCTATCATTACCAAGTTTTTGATCCTTTCATAAGTGTTTCTTTTCTTATTGACTAGATTTTGAAAACATAGAAAACATAGAAAATCGACAGTACAGTACAGGCCTTCCGGCCCACAAAGTTGTGCCGAACAGGTCCCTGCCCTAGAAATTACTAAGCTTACCTATAGCCCTCTATTTTTCTAAGCTCCATGTACCTATCCAAAAGTCTCTTAAAAGACCCTATCCTTTCCAACTCCCCCAACTTTGCCGGCAGTCCATTCCACGCAATCACCACTCTCTGAGTAATAAACGTACCCCTGACATCTCATCTGTACCTATTCCCCAGCACCTTAAACCTGTGTCCTCTTGTGGCAACCATTTCAGCCCTGGGAAAAAAGGCCTCTGATTATCCACGACATCAACGCCTCTCAACATCTTATACACTTCTATCAGATCACCTCCCATTCTCCGTCACTGCAAGGAGAAAAGGCCGAGTTCACTCAACCTATCCTCATAATACATGCTCCCCAATCCAGGCAACATCTTTGTAAATCTCCTCTGCACCTTTTCTATGGCTTTCACATCTTTCCTGTAGTGAGGCGACCAAAACTGAGCACAGTACTCCAAGTGGGGTCTTACCACGTTCCTATATAGCTGCAACATTCAATTCAACGATGTATGAAGGCCAATACACCATAGGCCTTCTCAACCACAGATTCAGCCTGCGCAGCTGCTTTGAGTGTACTACGGATTCGGAACCCAAGATCGCTCTGATCCTCCACTCTGCCAAGAACCTTACCATTAATACTATATTCTGCCATTATATTTGACCTACCAAAATGCACCACTTCACACTTATCTGGGTTGAACTCCATCTGCCACTTCTCAGCCCAATTTTGCATTCTATCAATGTCCCACTGTTAACTCTGACAACCCTCCACGCTATCCACAACACCTCCAACCTTAGCGTCATCAACAAACTTACTAACCCATCCCTCCACTTCCTAATCCAAGTCATTTATAAAAATCACAAAGAGTAAGGGTCCTAGAACAGATCCCTGAGGCACCCCACTGGTGACCGACCTCCATGCAGAATATGACCTGTCTACAACCACTCTTTGCCTTCTGTGAGCAAGCCTGTTCTCGATTCACAAAGCAATGTCCCCTTGGATCTCATGCCTCCTTACTTTCTCAATAAGCCTCGCATTGGGTACCTTATCAAATGTCTTGCTGAAATCCATATGCACTACATCTACTGCTCTTCCTTCTGCAGTATGTTTCGTCACATCCTCAAAAAATTCAATCAGGCTCGTAAGGAACGCCCTGCCCTTGAAAAAGCCATGCTGACTATTCCTAATCATAATATACATCTCCAAATGTTCATAGATCCTACCTCTCAGGATCTTCTCCATCAACTTATCAACCACTCAGGTAAGACATACTGGTCTATAATTTCCTGGGCTATCTCTACGCCCTTTCTTGAATAAAGGAACAATATTCGCAACCTTCTAATCCTCCGGGACCTCTCCCGTCCCCATTGCTGATGCAAATATCGTCGCCAGAGGCTCAGCAATCTCCTCCCTCACCTCCCACAGTAGCCTGGGATACATCTCATTCGGGCCCGGCGACTTATCCAACTTGATACTTTCCAAAAGCTCCAGCACATCCTCCTTCTTAATATCTACATGCTCAAGCTTTTCAATCTGCTTCAAGTCGTCACTATTATCACCAAGATCTTTTCTTTTCCATAGTTAATACTGAATTAAAGTATTCAATGAGTACATCTGCTATTTCCTCTGGTTCCATAGACATTTCCCCACTGTCACACTTGATAAGTCCTATCCTTTCACGTCTTATCCTCCTGATCTTCACATACTTGTAGAAAGCCTTCAGGCTTTCCTTAATCCTGCCCGCCAAGGCCTTCGCATGGCATCTTCTGGCTCTCCTAATTTTCTTCTTAAGCCCCTTCCTGTTAGCCTTCTAATCTTTTGGATCTCGAACATTACCTAGCCTTCTGAACCTTTTCCAGGATCTTGAGTTTATCTCTGATTTCCAACGACTGAGAGGCAGATTACAGTGAGGGGGGATTTTCAAACATGGTTTGAACACCAAACTCACGGGTCTATTTCTACTGTTGCAAACACGGAACAGCCCATTTACTCACTGTCTCTCTCTGTGAGGGATGGGACGGTAACTCATCCTCTCCTCAGTATGGCGGTCACTACTTCCAAAGGAACTCCCGAAACAAACTTCTGAGCTGAGATAATAAGTACTGGTTCAACACATCACAAACCTGCGCAGCCTGATTCCCGGGTCCGTTGTACTTGGACCTAAAACTGTGATATCCCAGGACTCTGTGATATCCCAAGCCAACAATTCTGCGCCGAACCTCTACTCGTTGTAGAAATCACCTAGGGTTACCCATAGCCCTCCATTTTTCTAATCTCCATGCCCCTGTACAACAGCCTCGTCAAAGACCGTATCGTATCCACCTCCACCACCGTTGCCGGCAGCCCATTACATGCACTCACCACTCTCTGCGTAACAATATTACCCCTGACATCTCCGCTGTACCTACTCCCCAGCACCTTAAAACTGTGCCCCCTCATGTTAGCCATTTCAGCCCTGGGGAAAAGCGTCTGACTGTCCACACGATCAATGCCTCTCATAATCCGATACACCTCTGTCAGGTCACCGCTCATCCTTCGTCTCCCCAAGGAGAAAAAGCCGAGTTTACTTAACAAATTCCCGTAGGGCATGCCCCTCAATCCAGGCTACATCCTTGTAAGACTCTTCTGCACCCTTTCTATGGTTTCCACATCCTTCCTGCAGTGAGGTTTGCAGAACTGAGCACAGTACTCCAAGCAGGGTTTGACTAGGGTCCTACTTAGCTGCAACGTTACTTCTGCCTCCGAAAGTCAATCCCACAGTTGTTGTAGTCAATGCACCGTAGGCCTTCTTAACCACAGAGTCAAGCTTTCAGCAGCTGTGTAGCAGCTTTAAGTGTCCTATGGTCTCGGACACCGAGATCCCTCTGATCCTCCACACTGCCGAGCCTTACCATTAATTCTATATTCTGCCATCATATTTGCCCTACTAAAATGAACCACCTCACATTTACCTGAGTTAAACTCCATCTGCCACCTCTCAGCCCAGATTTGCATCCTATCGATGTCCCGCTGTAACGTCCGACATCCCTCCACACTATCCACACAACCCCAACATTTGTGTCGTCTGCAAATTTACTAACACATCCTTCCACTTCCTCATCCAGGTCATTTATAAAATTAACGAAGAGAAAGGTTCCCAGAACAGATCCCTGAGACACACCACTGGTCACCGACCTCCATGCAAAATATGCCTCGTCTACAACCACTCTTTGCCTTCTATAGCAAGCTAATTTTTGGATCTACAAAGCAATATTCCCTTGGATCCCATTTCTCCTTACTTTCTCAAGAAGCCTTGCATGCGGTACATCTGCCTGCTCTACATATATCAATGTGTTTAGTCACATCGTCATACAATTCAACGGGGTTCGTAAGGCACGACCTGCCTTTGACAAAGCCATGTTTACGATTTCTAATCATATTGTACCTCTCCAAATGTCCATAAGTACTGCCGCTCAGGATATTTTCCAACAACTTACCAACCACTGAAGTAATGGTCACTGCTCTATATTTTTCCTGGGCTATCTCTGCTCCCATTCTTGAATAAGGGAACGACATCCGCAACACTCCCATCCTCGAGAACCTCTCTCGTCCCACGGATAATGCAAAGACCGTCCTCAGAGGCTCAGCAATCTCTTTCCTCTCATCCCACAGTAGCCTTAGTACATCTCGTCCGCTCCTGGTGTCTTATCCAACTTGATGCTTTCCAAAAGCTCCAGCACATCCTCTTTCTTAATAGCTATATGCTCAAGACTTTCAGTCAGCTGTAAGCCACACCTGCAGTCGCAAAGATACTTTTCTGTAGTGAATACTGAAGGAAAGTATTCATTAAGTACCTCTGCTATCTCCTCCGGTTCCAGAAACATTTTTCCACTGTCACAGTTGATTGTTCCTGCTCTCTCACGTGTTATGATTTTACTCTTCACATACTTGTAGAAGGCCCTAATCCTGCCTGCCAAGGCCTTCTCATGGCCCCTTCTGGCTCTCCTAATTTCATTCTTCAGTTCTTTCCTACTAGCATTATAACCTTCTGGACCTCTATCATTGCCAAGTTTTTGAACCTTTCGTAAGCTTTTCTTTTCTTCTTGACTAGATTTTCATCAGACAGTGTGCACAATTTCTTCTCTGTCTCATTGGAACGTCCCTGCGCAGAACTCCATGCAGATATCGCCTCAATATTTGCCACATTTCTTCCGTACATTTCCCTGAGAACATCTGTTCCCAATTTATGCTTCCAAATTTCCGCCTGATAGACGGATATTTCCCCTTACTCCAATTAAATGCTTTCCTAGCTTGTCTCTTTCTGTGCCTCTCCAATGCTACGGTAAAGGAGATAGTATTGTGATCAGTATCTCTGAAATGCTTTCGCATTGAGAGATCTGACACTGACTAGGCTCCATTTCTGAACAAAAGATCAAGTACAGTCTCTCCTCTTTTAGGCTTAGCTACATACTGTGTCCAGAAACGTTCCTGAACACACCTAACACACTCCACCACATCTAATCCCCTTTCTCTAAAGAGTTGTCAGTCAATAGTTGGGAAATTAAAACCTCCCAACACGACGACCCTGTTATTATCACACCTTTCTAGAATTTGTCACCCTATCCACTATTAAGTGGTCTATAAAAAACACACAGTACAGTTATTGACCCCTTCCTGTTCCTAACATTCACCCACAGAGATTCAGTAGGCAATCCTCTCCAAGGATATACTGTGTATCGGAAAGATAGTTTGGTAGCTAAAGGGGGTAGTGTAGCCCTCTGTGTAAGAAATAATATTAAATCATGCGAAGGTCATGACATAGGATCGGAAGGAATAGCGTCTTTATGGGTTAAGTTAAGATTTGAAAAGGATAAGGGGACCCTAATGGCAGTTTTATACAGGCCTCGAAACAGCAGCCGGGATGTGGATTACAAATTACAGCAGGAGATAGTAAAGGCTGTCGGAAGGGCAATGTTATGATAATCGTTGGGGATATTAACATTCAAACTAGTAGAACATGCATGGTTACCTCAGTGTAGTAGAAAGATAATGTAAAATTATAAAAGCAGAATGCTGGGAATTCAGTACATCAGGGTACATCCGTGAAGGGAGAAATAATGGAAGACCCAGTTTCAGAGCTGGGACTGTCATTGATGCTGCAGATCTGCTGAATGTTTCCAACATTCTTTCCCTTTTACTTCAAGTTTCTTAGAACAGCAGTGATTTTTTTTTAAAATTTTCGATGCACAGATATCAACTGTTTGGAGGGTTGCGGAGGTTGTTCCCTTATTCAAGAAAGTTAGTAGAGATAGCTCAGAAAATGATACACCAAAGAACCCTACATCAGTGGTTGGTAAATTTATGGAGAAGATCCTGTGAGTCAAGATTTATGAACATTTGGAGAGGCGTAATATGATGAGGAATAGTTGGCATGGTTTTGTCAAAAGCAGGTCGTGCCGTACCAGCCTGATCGAAGATTTTGAGGATGTGACTAAACATATTGATGAGAGTAGGGCAGAAGATGTAGAATATAGGGATTTCAGCAAGGCATTTGGTAAGGTAACACATGCAAGGCTTATTGAGAAACTAAGAAGGTATGGGATCCAAGGAGACCTTGGTTTGTGGATCGAGAATTAGCTTGTCCACAGAAGGCTCAGAGTTGTTGTAGACGGGTCGCATTCTGCATGGAGGCCGCTGAGCAGTGCTCTACCTAAGGGATCTGTTCTGGCACCCCTTCCCTTCGCAATTTTTAGAAATGACCTGGATGAGGAAGTGGTGGGATGCGTTAGTAAATTTGCTGATGACACCAAGGTTGCGGGTATTGTGGATAGTGTGGAGGGCTGTCGAAGATACAGCGGGACATTGATTGGATGTAAAACTGGGCTGAGAAGTGGCAGATGGAGTTCAACCCAGATAAATGTGAGGTGGTTCATTTTGCTAGTTCATCTATGATGGTAGAATACAGTATTAATTGTCAGACTCTTGGCAGTGTGGAGGATCAGAGCGATCTTGGGGTCCGCGTCCATGGGACAATCAAAGCTGCTGTGTAGGTCAACTGTGTGGTTCAGAAGGCATCAGGTGCATTTGCCTTCAACCGTGGGATTGATTTCAAGTGCCGAGAGGTAATGTTACAGCTGTATACTACCGTGATCGGACACAACTTGGGTACTGTGCACATTTCTGGTCAACTCACTACCCGAAGATTGTAGAAACTATAGAAAGTGTGCAGTTCAGAATTCCAAGGAAGGTTCCTGGATTGGGGAGCATGCCTTCTGAGAAAAAGTTGAGTGAACTTGTCCTTTTCTCCTTGGAGAGTTGGAGGATGAGAGGTGACCTGATAGAGGTGCATAAGATGATGATAAGCATTGATCGTGTGGATATTCAGAGGCTCTTTCTCAGGGCTGAAATGGCTAACACGAGAGGGCACAATTTTAAGGTCCTTGGAAGTAGGTACCGAGGCGATGTCAAGGGTAAGTTTTTTTTTTTCCTTTTACGCAGACAGAGGTGTGTAAGTGGAATGGACTGCCGGCGACGGTGGTGGAGGCGGATCGAGCAGGGTCTTTTAAGAGGCTGTTGGATACGTACATGGAGTTTAGAAAAATAGAGGGCTATGGGTAACCCTGGGAAATCTCTGAAGCAAGGGCTTGTGTATTATGCAGTTTTTCTATATTTCTATGTTCTCAGTACATTCCATACAGTCAATGCTCACAGCATCCTTTCCTCCCACTCTCATTCTGTTGCATCTGGTCCCAAGGTTGCCGTCTCCACCCTGAGAGGAAGTGAACACAGAGCGATAAAGTTGAGCAACACGCCTTGCAGTTCTCGTTGATTGTTACCGTGGAAACGGAGGAAGTGTCTCAACAACGGTAACTGAAAAAGGAAATAACAAACTCAACATCATACGCCATGAGTTATATTGTGACAAAGGGTAACACTGCAGCCATTTTGAAATGTGAATCAAAAATTGTAAAGGCTGCTTTTAACCATGCCTCGTGCTGTATTGAATTAATCCTCTTGAAGTACTGGCTAACAAAAACATGATTCATACTCTAGTAATCAATGTTATATTAGCCACTGATATAACTAGACCCAATGACAGCCTCAACCACCATCTTTTGCAACAAACTTCACAGTTTGACCAGTCCTTTGCTGACGAAGTTTCTCTCATCTCAGTTTTGAAGGGAAGGTTGTTTATTCCGAGGCTGTCCTCTCAGACCACAGACTCTCTGTCTGATGGAAACACCCTCACCATGTCCACCGTCTCCAGGCTGTTCAGCATTCGGTAGGTTTAAATAAGGTTCCGTCCAGCTCCGTACTTCTGAACTCCATAGAGTACAGGCCCAGAGTCATCAAATGTTCGTCATTCATAAACCTTCTCATTCCTGAGATTATTGTTGTGAACCATGTGAGCAACAGTTGTACTGAACACATTTCCAGGAATGACAGGGAATGTGGTAACAGGATAATTTACAGGGGAAAACTATGGTTTCTTTGTTGTTCCACGAAGTATCACAAAACAAGCGCCTGTGCACAGGTCCATTTCAAAGGGAACAAAGTTAGCGATTTGGGTTCACAACCGTTCAGCAGAATGGTTTCAACCATCTTCCATTTTAGTGCAGTTTTCCAGCATCTTGAGATTCGGTCTGATTTCCACCGACTGACAGATAGGTGACAGTAAGGGGGGAATTACACATACAGTTTGGACACCATGCTCACAGGTCTATTTGTACTGTTGTAAACATGGAACAGCCCATTTACTCACAGCTTCTCACTGTGAGGGATGGAATGTTAACTCATCCTCTCCTCAGTACAGCAGTCATTATTTCCAAAGGAACTCCAGAAACAAACATCTGAGACCAGAACAGAAATACCTCAGAACCTGGGCAGCTTGAACACCGGGTCTATTTTACTTGTATCTAAAACTGTGATATCCCAGGACCCAACTTCACAGGGTCACACTGCTGAATCTGGCACTCACCGACCCCGAATCCTCACACATCATCCCCACATCTCACAGCGAGTGGTGTGATCAGAAATTTCCCCAGAACCAACGCCCAGCACCCCAAGCCTTTTGATTCATCATGAAAGGAGGAACATCCAGCTCCCATCTGTGGAAGTACTGACCTGGACCAAATCCCAGATACTGACAGGTCCATTTGCCCAGTGTTTCCCAGGATTACAGCTCAAGCGGCAACTCGCCCAGGACTCCTTGTTGCCGGTGATATGGCCCAGTGTTTCCCAGGATTACAGCTCAAGCGGCAACTCGCCCAGGGCTTCTTGTTGCCGGTGATATGCTGCAGTGTATCGGCCATTCAGAGTACAGAACCAACACTCCGACATCAACCTGTGGCAAAACGGGAACCTGATTATCTTCTGACTGAGCCAGAGATCGGGCTGAAAAACCTGGGCGCGGGGCACCAGCAGGCGGGTATACGTTTCACATTGTCTCCACCAGCTAAAGTGAACACATTTTATCATGATCCTATTGTTAAATGAGATATTGCCCAGCACAATTGGCTATCACATTTCCTGTAGGCTAACAGGAATAAAACACGTTTAATATAAAATTGAAAGTAAAGTGCAGGAAACTCGGTACATCGGATTGGATCTGTGTAAAGAGAAACTGTGGAAGACCCAATATCAGAACTGGGTCTGTTCAAGATGCTGCCTGATCTGCTGAACGGTTCTAGCGTTTTCTCTTTTTACTTCAAATGATGCACAACTATTGACCGATCACAAGATGTTTGTGAAGGCCTGAACAAAGTTGCACAGATGTAATGCCAATATTCATTAGCTTTCTCTTTAACCTAATACGGGGATAATGCAGTCAATGCACACAACATCCTCCCCATCCCAATATCAATCTACTATTTCTGCTTCCAAGCCTCCTTCCGACAAAGATTAACACAGCGGACATTTGGTAACGTTGAAGCTAAAATCGTAATGGCTGTCTTTACCCAGCACGTGCTGTATTCAGTAAATCCTCTGGTAGTTCATCTGGTCCCAAACACTGATTTCATACATAACTCTGTGAGGCAAAATACGTCACAATGAAGACAAGGGCAGACGAGAGATTGTCGATATATAATCATTGATGGGACACAGGTTGGACAGAGATTGAACAAGATGGTTGATATATATCATTGAGGTGGTGGGATACAGGCTGGACAGTGATTATCCCAGATGGGCAGGGAATTGATTTGAGTTTATTACTTACATTCTTCATATGCATGAGTAAAAATCTTTAATTTACGTTTCCGACTAAATATGCAATGTGCAATTTATAGTAATTTATAATAAATTCTATGTACAACAATATAACATAGAAATACGATTTTGTCAGCATTAATTAATGAGTCTGATGACCTGGCAGCAGAAGCTGTCCCGGAGTCTGTTGGTCCTGACTTTTATGTTGAGGTACCGTTTCCCAGATGGTAGCAGCAGGAACAATTTGTGGTTGGGGTGACTGGGGTCCCCAATGGTCTGAGGGGAAAGAGGAGCTGTTTTGCTTTTTTCACCACACAGAGCCGTCTCTATGTCCTGAGGAGACTGAAGTCCTTTAACATCTGTCGGACGATGCTGAGAATGTTCTACGAGTCTGTGGCATGCCATCTTGGACAATGTCTCCCATCCACTACATAAGGTACTAATTGGGCACAGGCGTACATTCAGCCAGAGACTCATTCCACCGAGATGCAGCACAGAGCGTCATAGGAAGTCATTCCTGCCTGTGGCCATCAAACTTTACACTCCTCCCTTGGAGGGTCAGACACCCTGAGCCAATAGGCTGGTCCTGGACTTATTTCCGTCTGGCATAACTTACATATTATTATCTAATTATTTATGGTTTTATATTGTTATATTTATGCTCTATTCTTGGTTGGTGCAACTGTAACGAAACCCAAATTCCCTCGGGATCAATAAAGTATGTTTATCTATCTGTCTATCTATCTATCTATCTATCTATTAGCAGATTGGAGCTGTGGGTGGCGACACAGTCATGGGAGTACAGAGAGTAAAGGAAGGGGCCAAGGAGACAACCCTATGGGGTGGGTGTGTGTGCTGAGGGTCAGAGAGACAGAGGTGAGGAAGTCCACGGTTACCACCTGCCGGCGATCTGGCAGGAAGTCCAGGATCCAGCTGCACAAGGCAGGGAGTTCGGCAGCAGCGGGAGACGGGTCAGCGGGGGCAACGCCCTCTCCTCTGGTCCGCCTCCGCTATTGGGTGTGAGCAGGGATTGACATCGCTTCGCACCAATGGGAATAGCGAAGCTGGGCAATCTGTTCAATTCCGTTCAATCCCTCCGTTGACTGTGGTAGGGGGGAGGTGGCACGTACTTTGCAGCTCAACCGTTAAACCGAAAAAGCTCGAGAACAGCAGCGCGTGTGGACATATTGCACCCTGCACGTGACAGCAGATTCAATGTGGGAGCCCATGTGTCACGTCAGGCGCGTGCGGTCGGCATTGTGACGTCACGGGTGGGGAGCGCTTCCAACTGAAAACACCATTCGTTTCTTATGATTTGAAACAAGAAATCTAATTAATGTTTCATGACTGAATCCAGTGTTGTGTGATGTAAATTCGCTGCTCTATGTCAGGCCGTCCCGTGTTGTTGGTGGAGTGGGCAGCGTTGCGTTTGTCTCGAGTTGGGTCACCAAACCACAACTGTTTCTGGGCAACACACACAAAATACTGGAGGAACTCAGCAGTCCGGACAGCATCCTGCCGAAGGGTCCCCGCCCGAAACGCCCACTGTACCATCTTACATAGATGCTGCCCAGCCTGCAGAGTTCCTCCAGCATTTTGTGTGTGTTCCTTGGAATTCCAGCATTTGCAGACTTTCTCTTGTTTGTGAAATGTTTCGAGGAGGACATTCCAGACTGATCTGGCTTGGGATGTCTTCACTCAATGCAGTATCTTGTTGTTTAGTATTTTCATAAACAACTGTTCTTTTTAATTAATGCGAAACAGAATTGCCAATGGAGCCTACACAGTGTATTAGCAAAAACAAAAAACGATCGCTCGTCCCTGCAGTCTCTGTCTCCTGGTAAACTAAACGCCCTGACAATGTGGACCATACGTACCCCTTCCTCTCAAAGTCAGGGAATCATTCAGACGGCTGATCGCTGAGAAGAATTATACTTGTTGGTCTTTAAAGTTCGCCCAGAGTCGACTGGATGGTGTTGATAGGGAGTTCGGGGTGTCCCAGTGAAAGAACCAGACGTCCGAGCTCTCTGTGTTGTCTCTCCGGCCTCCGGCCAGTGGTCCAGATGCTGTATCGTTCGGGCGGCGATCTCAGCATTGTTGAGATCGGGAGCCGCTTGCATTGGGAAAGAGTCGGGACCGAGCTCGGCTGGAGGCTGCGGGCTCTCCGGTCTTGCAAACCCGGATTTAGCTTTGCTTCCGAGCCCGGGCTATGAGATCATTTAGTTGTGGTTCTCCAAACGGGTTTGGGGTGAAGGGGATCTGTCTGTGTGTGTGGGTAAAAGGTTATGGGTGGACGTGTGCTTGTGGGGAGAGTGGTGAGAACGGTGCGGAACCGTAGGTGGTGAGGTGGGGTGACGATGTTGTTAGTGGGAGAGATCGGACATTCCATGACCCTGGAGGAATGGGACCCCGGACAAATTACGTTGTGAACCAGGGAGAATCTGGTCCTTGGCTCAGACAGCTCAACTCGCGTGTCCTTTCAGGAAGCAACAATTCTAACTTGCTCACACGTTAATGTCTAAACTTGCCGTTGAAGTTTTGTTTGTTACAGAGCCCCAGAGTCCAGAGACATCTGTCACGGTCATGGGCTGCGAGTGCAGATTGAGAAGGGGTGGGGAGGGGTCAGTGACCTCTGCATCAGAGACGGACACGGGTTTGGATCCGGTGGCATATCAGGGGTTTGCAAAGGGAGAGAGAGTTTTAACCAGCAAAGCACGGTCAGGGGTGGAGGGGTAAAAGAGCTGCCGAATACATCGTTTCGATTTTTAAAATATATAATCTCACAGTTGGTGACTAAAGAAGAGGCTCGTTGACGGAGGATGCCTGGGGGTGAGCAAGTCAGACACGGTATCAGGAGAGCGACAGTGACTTGATTAGGCAGTCGCCTTAAGTGAGGAGTTTGTGTGGAGATGCAGCTTCCCTGGAGGTGGAGGAAAGAGGACACACCAACAGGTGGAACCAGCTATGGGAAGACATGGTTTGTCAGGTCTGACGACGAGCTGAATTACCATAACCTTCAGACTGAATCAGAAAACCATTCTGAGGGTATTTGAAATGTCAGAAGCAGGGGAGATGTGATCACATGTGCAGAGGGCAGGGGTTGTGTCTCCATCTGACCCTCAGTGAGATGGTTCAAGTTACAATGTGCAAGGATGAAAGGTCAGCGTTTGGGAACGGATTTAATCACTGATTCTATCTCAGTGAGAGGGTTAGTTTTGCTGTAAGGAACCAACATTAATGGAAGACACAGGAACTTCATCAATTGCCTGTTGTTACCTTGACAGAAACAGGTATTCACAGTGGTGACAAAGGGCTGCAGTCAGGTTTATTTCAGGTTGGAGAGGGGTGTAGAGTTTTAAAATCAATGTCTTGTGGTGCCACTATTGCTAATTTGTCATGTCTGGAGTGGTGGATCACACAGCACGGTAACAGGCCTTTGGCCGGCCATACCTGTTCTGACCATCCACTCACTGTCTACACTGGTCCCATTTATCAGCACTTGGTTCATAGCCGACTGTATCTCGGCAGTTTCAATGCTCATCCACTTCGCAAATGTTGAGAAGGGACCTGCCTCCATCACCTCGGGCTGTGAGTTCCAGATTTCAGCTACCTTCTGAGTGAAACATCTCTTCCTCAGATCTCCTTAAACCTCTTCACCCTCTGTTTAAATCTCTGTCCTCTGATCAGTGGCACCTCTGTCCCAGGATCGGGGCCTGTATGGGCATCAGTGAGGCCTTTGATACGGTTCAGCACTGTAAGTTGCTGTGGAAAGTCAGATCACATGGGATCCAGGGAGAGCTGGCTGACTGGATGCACAGTTGTCTTGATGGTAGGAAGCAGACAGTGATGGTGGGAGGCTGTTTATTGGACGCGAGTCCTGTGGCTAGTGGTGTCCCCAGGGTTACACCCATTGCTTTTGTTATTCATTGCTATTTAATTATATTTGTATTTGCACAGTTTGCTGTCCTCTAAGCTTGCCTGATCTTTCACTGATCCCGTTATACCTATTATTCCATAGATTTGCCGAGTATGTCTGCTTGAAAAAAGAATCTCAGGGTTGAATATGGTGACATGTTTGCTGTTGTATGCTGGGGCAGTAGGCTGAGGGTAGCAGACACCAACAGAATCAACAAACTCATTCGTAAGGCCAGTGATGTTGTGGGGTTGGAACTGGACTCTCTGATCTGAAAAGAGGATGCTGTCCAAGTTGCATGCCATCTTGGACAATGTCTCCCATCCACTCTACACAATGGACTGGTTGGGCACAGGGGTACATTCAGCCAGAGACTCATTCACCGAGATGCAACACAGAGCGTCATAGGAAGTCATTCCTGCCTGTGACCATCAAACTTTACAACTCCTCCCTTGGAGGGTCAGACACCCTGAGCCAATAGGCTGGTCCTGGACTTATTTCCTGGCATAATTTACATATTACTATTTATGGTTTTATTACTATTTAATTATTTATGGTGCAACTGTAACGAAAACCAATTTCCCCCGGGATCAATAAAGTATGACTGTGACCATGACTATATATGTACTCGGATTATAAAATTTACTTTGAAATTTGAATATTGCTGCTTTTCACAATAATTTGATTTAGAATGTACGGGGTACAGCTAGCAAGTTTGCAGCAAATAAGTTCAAGCAATCACTTTCTTTGAAGGATTGTGAGTATAAACAGTCCCCTCCATTTCTTTATCCACAATCAGCCCTCCCCTCCACTTACTGCTGCAACACGCTGTAAGGTTTAACTGCTGAGGCTAATGTAACGGCTTCTCTGTAATGTTAACTGCTGAGGTAATGGTTTCTCTGTAGCAGCAATGTTTTTTGTTTTACTATTACTATTACTTACTTTATTGTTGCCAAACAATTGATACCAGAGCGTACGATCATCGCAGCGATATTTCATTCTGCGCTTCGCGCTGGGTTATAACGGGTGACTATCCAATGGGAGAAATGTTATTCTGTCTTGTGATTTTGCAAGCAGTTGTTTTTGCGGGCTTTTGCGAGACAGAGAGGGAGAGATGAAGAGAGAAGCCGCAAATGGAGAAATCTGGCAAACCGCCGGACGGGGTGGACTCCGAGCGGGGGTCCGAAGGTCGGCGACGCTCGGAGGAGAACCAGTGGTGGGCGGCAGTCGTGAGCTCCAACGATGGTGCACAGACTGTTTAATAACATTGGCGCCTTTTTCTTTCTTTTAGATTTTGTTTCTCTACTAACCACATAGTCAAAGTAAGAGTTATAAAGCTTAATCATTCAATCGCAAATTGTGCACTGACTGATAGTTTGCGTTGTGGGTACATTACACAGCATCCACACAAACGTGATTACCCATTCTGGCGGGGACGCAGGCTGAATCCCCGAGACGAACGCGAGCTGAGCGAGCCTGAGCGTTATATTGCCTTCCCTCTCCAACCGGTCTTCACTCTCACCCACATATTTGACAATCATTCAGAGGGAAAGGTGAGATATTTTAAGGGAATCTGAAGGGGAATTCTTCAATAAAAGTTTGGTGATAGTGCAGAATGAACTGCCAGTGAGAGTGGTGGATTTGGGTTCAATTTAGACACTAAATGAAATGTGGTTGTGGACATGGATAGGAGGTGTATGAAGGCTATGGCGCTGGTAGTTGGAACTAGGCAGTAAAAGCAAACAAAAAAACAGGTCATCATTGACTAGAAGGGCTGAATGTCTGCTTCTGTGCTACTGAGCTCTGTGACTCTAATAATATTCTGATTTGTAATTTCCACAGTCAGTGCTTTGCTGCTAATGAATGAACCCAGAAATTTACAGAATGGGTGAAGAGGCTGCCCAGTGACTGTTCCTGTGCTCACCGTCACTGGGATGTCCCATCACTGAGCAGATATTGTGTTCTCCGTTCTCTTTCACTCAGTCTGTCACACAACAAGTTCATTGTTTACAGGAAATCACAGAACTCACGGAGAAGGGAAGCCCGACAGAGGAATCTCCGCTCTTCGTCAGCCTGGTGACGGGGAAAGGCTCCCAGTCCCAGGGAGTGATATCGGAATCCTTTGTGAAAATGAGGACTGGGTTGGCAAAGTTGGACAAAATGCTGAAAGAAGGTCTGGAGCTCGGTATTGTAAAACAACACACTGAACCGAAAGCCACATTGAAACATTGTAGACTGAACAATGTTATAGAACACAGACATAGAACATAAATCAGTATTTATCTTCAACCCACAATGTTCTTAGCTCCCTGAAAGTTTGCCAAGTAAATTAGTCTTCATATGGCCAACAAGACTAATCTACAACGTACACACAGTGTCCGTGTCCCTCTTCTTTCCTCACATTCACGAGCCTATTGAAGAGTCTCTGAAATCTTCCTACTGTAGTCTCTACCTCCACCCCAGGTGCTCATTCCAGGCACCAACATATCTGTGTAAAATAACTCGCCTTTCACACGGAGGTTGCCTTTCTCCTTTGAACTCCACCCTCTAACATTGCATGCATGCCCTCTGGTATTAGACGTTTCAATCCCTTTAAAGAGATACTGTCTGCCTACTCTATCTATACCTCTCATAATCTTATAAACCTCTATCAGATTTCCTCTAAGTCTCCACCGCTCCAGAGACAACAACCTAAATTTGTTCAACCACATGTTCTCTAATCCAGGCAACATCCTCGTAAACCTCTTCTGCAAACTCTTCAACTCCCAAACTTCCTCCCTAGAATGGGGCAATCAGAACTGTGCACAATACTCCAGATGTGGCCCAACTAGAGTTTTATATGGTGGAACATAACTCCCTGACTTTTGAACTCAGTGCCTTGACTAATAAAGGCAAAGATGCCATTTGCCTTCTTAGCCACTCTATCAATCTGTGTAGCCACTTTCAAAGAGCTATAAATGGATCCCAAGATCTTCTGCTCATTACTCCTGTTAAGGGTCTTGCATTTACCAATGTACTGGATCTTTACATTTGACCTACCGCAGTGGAACACTTCACATTTGGCCAGGTTAAACTCCATCTGCCATTTCTCTGCCCATATGTGCAAAT
Organism: Mobula birostris; assembly: GCF_030028105.1. Lineage (NCBI taxonomy): Eukaryota > Metazoa > Chordata > Chondrichthyes > Myliobatiformes > Myliobatidae > Mobula > Mobula birostris. Next base: position 14,885,679 of record NC_092382.1, read on the forward strand.
CATTTACAGGATATCCCACTGCATTCTTTGACTGTCATCTATTCTGCTCACACCCATGTACATTTACAACCGGGATGTTTATATACATCACAGACGGCAGAGGTCCCAGTACAGATCCCTGTGGAACACCACTAAGCAGAGACCTCCAGCTAGAATCAATCCCTCCAACCACCACCCTCTGTCTTCAACGGGCAAGCCAATTCTGAATCCAATTCACCATTAATGCCATGAACCTTAATCTTCTGGATGAGCCTCCCATGTGGGACATTGTCAAAAGCCTCACCAGAATGAGTGTCAACAACATCCAGAACTCGACCTTCGTCAATCATCCTCGTCACATCATTAATAAAATCAATCAAGTTAATAGGACACAATTTGCTCCAAACAAACCCATGCTGGCTCCTCCTAATAAAGCTATGGTTTTTCCAAATACACACAAATACTAACCCTATCACTGACTGTGTATAACTTCCAGGAGTATCCCTGGTTCCTTTCTTGAATATTGGATCAATATTGGCTGCTCACCAATCCTCTAGAACCTTGCCTGTGTCAGGTAGGGTACAAACATTTTGTTATTGGCCCCAGCAATCTGTTCACGTCCCTCTGTCAATAACCTGGGGTATATCGCATCAGGCCCAGGAACATATCCACCTTAATGCTATTTAAGAGACACAACACTACCTTCTCCTGTACTTCTACGTACCCGAGCATGTTAATACACTTTACACTGATCTCCACATCCTCCACGTCCTTGTCTTTGGTAAATATTGATGTAAAGGATTCGTTATGAATCTTACCCAATCCTTCACATCCAACCAAATGTTCACCTCCCCCTTTATCTTTGAGTGGTCCCACATCTAGTGGGGTACCGCAAGGCTCAGTGCTGGGACCCCAGTTGTTTACAATATATATTAATGACTTGGATGAGGGAATTAAGTGCAGCATCTCCAAGTTTGAGGATGACACGAAGCTGGGTGGCAGTGTTAGCTGTGAGGAGGATGCTAAGAGGATGCAGGGTGACTTGGATAGGTTGGGTGAGTGGGCAAATTCATGGCAGATGCAATTTAATGTGGATAAATGTGAAGTTATCCACTTTGGTGGCAAAAATAGGAAAACAGATTATTATCTGAATGGTGGCCGATTGGGAAAAGGGGAGGTGCAACGAGACCTGGGTGTCATTATACACCAGTCATTGAAAGTGGGCATGCAGGTACAGCAGGCGGTGAAAAAGGCGAATGGTATGCTGGCATTTATAGCGAGAGGATTCGAGTACAGGAGCAGGGAGGTACTACTGCAGTTGTACAAGGCCTTGGTGAGACCACACCTGGAGTATTGTGTGCAGTTTTGGTCCCCTAATCTGAGGAAAGACATCCTTGCCATAGAGGGAGTACAAAGAAGGTTCACCACATTGATTCCTGGGATGGCATGACTTTCATATTATGAAAGACTGGATGAACTAGGCTTATACTCATTGGAATTTAGAAGATTGAGGGGGGATCTGATTGAAACGTATAAAATCCTAAAGGGATTGGACAGGCTGGATGCAGGAAGATTGTTCCCGATGTTGGGGAAGTCCAGAATGAGGGGTCACAGTTTGAGGATAAAGGGGAAGCCTTTTAGGACCGAGATGAGGAAAATCTTCTTCACACAGAGAGTGGTGAATCTGTGGAATTCTCTGCCACAGGAAACAGTTGAGGCCAGTTCATTGGCTATATTTAAGAGGGAGTTAGATATGGCCCTTGTGGCTAGGGGGATCAGGGGGAATGGAGGGAAGGCTGGTGCAGGGTTCTGAGTTGGATGATCAGCCATGATCATACTGAATGACAGCACAGGCTCGAAGGGCCGAATGGCCTACTCCTGCACCTATTTTCTATGTATGTTTCTATGTATCTCCTGTGTTATCCTTTTGCTCCAGATGTATGTATAGAATGTTTTGAGATTCTCTTTCATCATATTTGCCAAGGATATTTTTATGGTGCGCCCTGGCTTTCCTAATTCCACTCTAGTTTTTTTTTTCCCCCGGCTTCTTAATAATCCTCCAAGTCTCTGTTTCATTTTAGCTTCCTAAACTTTACCTACTTTTCCTTCTTATTCTGGACGACATTCATCACCTCCTTCGACGTCCACAGTTCTCTTACCTTGCCATCCTTGTTTGGCCTTCTGACTGGAACATACCTGTCCTGTACTTTGTGTAGTTAGACTTCAAACACTTTCCACATGTCGGATGTTGATACCCGGAAACATCTGATCCCAGTTAACTCTCCCTAGTTCCTGCCTAATGCTCTCATAATTTGTCCTTTTCCAGTTTAATACTCTCCGCAGGGCCCATGCTTATCCTGATAGAGACATAGAAATCTACAGCACATTACAGGCTCTTCAGCTCACCATGTTGTACCGACCATGAAACCTACTCTAGAAACTGCCTAGAATTTCCCTGAAGCATAGCTCTTTATTTTTCTAAGTTCCACATGTACCTACTGGAGAGTCTCTTATCCACTTCTACCACCGTCGCTGGCAGTGCATTCCGCATGCACACCTCTCTCTGTGTGAAAAACTGATCTCTGACATCTCCCTAGTATCTACTACCTACTTCCAAACACCTTAAAACTATGCCCCTCCTGTTAGTCATTTCAGCCTGGGTAAAAGCTTTTGGTTATCCACATGGTGAATGCCTCTCATCGACAGCTATCTTGAAACTTCATGTGTGGTGTTCACTGTTCGTTCAGCTGGCCGGGCTCATTACCCAACACTAGATGCAGTACAGACCCTCCACTTGTTGGACAACATACATATTGACTGAAGATGCTGCTAACAAATTCTGCAGCATCTAATCCACTTACACTAACCAAGTCCCAGTTTATAATTGTTTGTTGGTTCGTTATTTGCCATGTCAAATGATGTAGGTCATAATGGTCTTTCCATGAATGTGATTGCTCAGAAAATCTTTTTTTCTGCAGAGATGGTTTGCCATTGCCACCTGCTGGGCAGTGACTTTTCATGATGGGTGGCCCCCAGGATCAACACTCTTTAGAGATTGTCTGACCGATGTCAGAACTTGTGACATGCACCGGCATCTCGCATGACCACCTACCACTTACTCCCATGGCTTCAAGTGACCCTGATCGGGGTGGGGGCGAGGGATTGTGCTAAGTAGGTGCTACGCCTTGCCCAAAGTGACATACAGGCTAGTGGAGAGAAGGAGCGCCGTCAAATTCTCCCTTCCAAAGTGAATCACTCCACACCTTTTCAGTTTGAACTCCATCTGGCACTACTCAGCCCTGTTCAGCATCCTGTCAATGTCCTGTTGTAACCTCTGACAATCGTCTGCAGTATCCACAACTCTACCAATCCCCATATCATTTTAAACTTACTATCTCACCCTTCCACTTTCTCAACAAGCCATTTATTAAAAACAACACTAAGAGCAGGTGATCCCCGAAGAGATCTCTGCGGTGCACCACGGCTCAACATGCTTCAGGGAGAAAATACTCTCTAGATAATTCTCCTCTGCCTTCTGTAGACAAAAGCCAATTCAGAATCCACCAGCCAACTTTCCCTGGATAGCATGCCTTCCGAAACAGCCTATCATGGTGAACCGTATCAAATGCCTTATTAAAATACATTTATACCAGATCAACTTTCCTGCCTTTATCAATGTGCTTTGTCACATCCTGACAGAATTCAACCCGGCTCGTGAGACATGACTTGCCCCTCACAAAGCCTTACTGACTTTCCCAAATCAGGTTATGCTTCCCCATTCTCATAAATCATGTCTCTAAGATCCTTCGCCAATAGTTTGCCCACCATCTAGGTAAGATTCACTGGACTATAATTTCCACAGTTATCCCTGCTCCCTTTCCTGAACAAATCAATAATACTTTCCACACTCCAATCCTATGGCACTACTTCTCTGGCTACTGATAATGCAAAGAACATCTCCAAGGGAGCTGCAATCTCTTCCCTCGCTTCGCGCAGTAACCTGGGGTATATCCCGACCACACAAAAGGACTTAAATATCCTGATGTTTCTCAGAAGTTCCAACATATCCTCTTTCTTAACCTCGACACCTCAGCCCGTTTGTCGCTGACCTCACAAACGTCAAGCTCGCTCTCACTGGTGAATACTGAAGTAGAGTTTTCATTAAGGCCCGGCCCTACCTCCCCCGATTCTAGGCGCACGTTTCGCCTTGTATCCCTGACCAGTTCTACTCTCACTGTAATCATCCTCTTCATCAAATATATCTAGAATGTCTTGGGGGGTTTCCTTAATCGTGGTTGCTATGTCCTTCTGAGACCGTTTCTATCACTCCTAATTCCATTCTTCAGTTCGTCTCTGTCTGCCTTGTAACTCGACCCCTGTCTGATCCTTGCTTCCTGAAACTTAAATCAGCTTCTTTCTCCCTCTTGATGAGATGTTCTACATCTCTCGTCACCCACCTGACGTTCACCCGACCATCCTTTCCCTGCTTCAGTGGGACAAACCGATCCCGGACGCACGCAAGCGCTGCCTAAAATACCTCCACCTTTCCATGTGCATTTCCCAGAGGACATCCGTTCCTGATTTTAGCTCTGAGCTTCCAGCCTGATAGGATCACGATTCCACTCACCCAGTTAATCAGTTTGGGTACTAACAGGGGCTGCGGGGATGTAATGGGGCAGTGGGATTACTTTGGGGGCAGATACGGGTTGTGGGATTGGTGCATTTTCCCCGTTTACGAAAGAAGGCTGCTGGAACAAAATGAATCACACTAAAATGTCAATCTTATGATATATTGCAAAAGTCTTTGGTTTGTATTATTTCATAAATAGTTAATGTGTACTATCGAGCTAAATTAAGACCACACAGCAATCACTCTCTCTCTCCATCTTGCAGCTCCCCCTAGCGGTCCAAACCCGCATTACCGAGCTCTCACCCACACTTCCCTTGACCTCAAGACCACGGAATCCCCGAGCCCACGAGCACCGCTCATCCCACCAGTGCCGGAAATCCGGGGCTCCCACCATCCCTGCCACCGGTGACCCCATTTATCAGCCCCACGAAGGTGATATCCAACTATCCCGCCCCTCCTCACGGCCCTTTCGGCCTCAGAACCCTGTCGCTGAGCTCCTTGGACAAAAGACTGAGATAGTTACGAAAGGCCACACAGGAAGTTGGAGTGTTTTGCGCAGCGGGACTGGAGGCCAGGCTACGCTGTGTCTTCCTAATGAAGGTAGAAGGGAGGGCAGAGGTTGTGGTGGAGAAGAAGACGTGTTCCAGGGTATGGGCGACTACAGCCCGGGCCACACCCTCTTCCTCCCAGACTCTACACGATCTCCAAGTCCGGTCTGGCTGCAGGCTGTCCTGAGCTCCGTTTGGAACTCCAGTCTGGACCAGAAGATGGCTACGTCCCCGGAGGTGTGCTCCCCGGGACCTTCCGCCTCCTGCCTCAGCCAAGGAGACCGTTCCGCTCGAGAAGCGCAGGGAGGATGATCGCTGTGGAGAGGGGGAGTGACGGGCAGGTCGGAGGAGGGACGGGAGGATGCGGTGCAGATGGGAAGAAACGCAGGGGAAGATATCAAGATATTTAACATTTTCATCAGATTGATTGCGATAATATGGCAGGTGCGCATGCGGCTGTTCATTAGGGCGGGTTTATAGACCGAAGCACTCTCGCCGCGGGCTTTCAACAGCTCAGGGGTTTCGTCTCGGGTGGGTTCGGATCGTAACCTCCACACTGTAAGTTCCACAGCGTGTCTCATTTCTAACATGACTCAATACAAGCGTTTCAGCAGACTACTCCGCGCATACGTAGCAGGAGGCGGGTCGATGTGGTCACAGAGACGGGAGGGAGGTAGGAGGAACGCGGAAGGGAGGGTGGTTGTTCTGAAGACGGGATGGGAAATGGAGATTGCGGATACGGTGTGGGAAGGAGTGGTCAAGGAAGGGAGTGGTCAGTTAGATGGGAAACATTGAATGTTCTGGAGGAATTTAAGAATGGTGGTTTTGCAATCCCAGAATGCCCTGCGTGAGAGAAATCAGTCTGATCCCTCAGGGTTCGCAAGACTTTTCCCTGACTCACACTTTCCCACCCTTCCTCATCCCAATCTCTCTCTCTACACCTAGTCTGCCTATCTTCCTCGCCCCGCCCTTTTATCTCCAGTCTCTCTGTAATACAGTTTCTCACTCCTGCACCAGTCTCTAAAAACTGTCTCTCTCGCTCCCGCATTCAATCTTCCCCGATTCACTCTCCAATAGGTCTCTGTCTTTCCTCTGCCCACTTCATCCAGCCCTCCACTAATACTTTCTCTCCCCGGTCTCTCGCTCTCATCCTCTCTGCAGTCTCTTTCCCACGTCTTTCACTCTTAAGAGTTACCCAGTGGTTAAGCGTGAGCTTTCAAGGGCGACATCCCCTCGATCTCGGCAGAGTAGGTGTCGACAAAAGTCCAACGCCTGGCTCAAAGCTGGAAACCTCTTCCCAGAAAGAGTAGTTCCTTGTGACAATACAGGACCAGGCGCTTAACACATAAAATACCAAAGATACACTATAAAAGACTAACACATTCAAGACGACAAAAGCAGAAACTGCCCGGAGGAACCAGAAACTATCCAACACACACCACAATCCCCTAACAGTTCACTACAATCTGGTTACTTACACCGGCAGAATCAAGTGGCACGCATCATTCACTAAAATCTTGCTTGAAAGTGCTAGCTCAGGAAAGATGCCATACATCACTATAAATTAATCCTGATCTAGTTTCAGAGTCGGGACTCTGCAATTATATTACCACTGATTTATTATTGGAGATAGAGAAATGCACAATGTCCGCCCGGATATGACATTACAGGACAAACATTCAAAAACAATTTACTTAATAGGTACAGCAACTCCGAACTCACACAACATACAAAATTCAATTAGTGAAAACTCCAGAAATATGCGAGATTGAAAGAGGACATTGAAAGACTCTGGTACATGAACAGTGTGTGCATGGTCTCAACAGTCATATCTACAAACAACAGGAATTCTGCAGATGCTGGAAATTCAAGCAACACACATCAAAGTTGCTGGTGAACGCAGCAGGCCAGGCAGCATATCTAGGAAGAGGTACAGTCGACGTTTCAGGCCGAGACCCTTCATCAGGACTAACTGAAGGAAGAGTTAGGGATTTGAAAGTTGGAGGGGGAGGGGGAGATTCATATCTACAACTGGTTTCAGCCCAAAGTCACTGCACAATGTCATTAAACAATTAGGCCCACCCGGCAATATTTATGTAAATCTCCAGAAAGCCCCAATCCTGAACACCACGAGAATAGTCCGAAAGTTCCTTGTAAACGAAAACGAGTGTGCTTGTCTTTGCCCTTACCGCAAGTTTGACCAGATTTAGTTGAGAAAGAGAATTAAATAACAAAGGAGCTTCAACATGCAGTTTTGTTCAATAAAAATGTATTTGAAATCAGGAAGTGAGATGACATTCTTTCCCTGAAACACAGTCGGCACTGGGCTTTTTTCACAGAATTCTGCACAATTCTGACCCTAATGCACGTGTTATGTAGTGTTAAACATTTCCCCATAACAGGTTTATCTAATGCGAAGGGTAAATGCGAGGTTTACTGTAAGCTCGCTCAGACTGTTCATTTTTTTCCTTTTCATTCTGATGCAAAATACTAAAGTAACGAATGATATTCATTTCTGCCGATGTGGTCCTGAACGTCCTCAGACCCGGACCCGCTCTGTCATCATCGAGAAGGAGGCGGCGCGGTGACGTCAGCGGGAACGTGGTGAGTAAATAATAACACCAGTTGGGATGAGTCTCATAATGTGTAGGAGATGGAGTTCGCGGGCTGCGGGTGCCGAGGGATCTGTTCCCAGCTTGTGTCTCTCTCGGACTCGGAACCTGATTTACCTTCGCCGCTGCCACGTTCCCTCCGATTACTTGTCAAGTTGAAAACACTCCGACTACCACTGAGGAGAGCTTAGATATTCTGTTTATTAATTAGTTGAACAATTGACGTGAGCGGATATTTCGCTGCGCGGATGAACTGCTCTCTGAACTTGGACTGGGTTACCCCATAAATAAACGTGTTTGTGCAGCAACTTAACAGCATGAGCATGTATCCGATGTGTTGAAATATGTATTCCGAATCGCTGTAATTATTCTGATCCAATCCGGCAATGGTGTTATAGAGGAATTCGGCAACACTCACCGACCACAGGATGATGAAGCTTCCGGAGATGGTGAGAAGTAAGATCACAGACCTCCTCCTGCTCTCCATCTCCGGGTCACTGCGGTTCTCCGCCTTGCTCTGGCCCCTCAGCCCCTTACGGACGCGACTAGTCACTAAAATGTGTCTGACTGTCAGAGCGTTGAACAGTACTATTAACACGAACGGGAGTAATGGCGTTAGAACCGTAGAAAACATCCTATATCCTTTCCACGCGAAATCCGTATAGTAGCTCAGCTTTCCAATACAGTCCCAGGGTATATTGTCGATCACTTTCGCAGGACCATATCTGAAGAAATTTGGCACGTTTTTAAAACAGAGCAGAACGGCCGTTGTTGTCAGAATCGCGCTGGCGGTTTTCCCGGTGCAATATTTTGTTTTCTGCTTCTGACAACAGATGGCGACAAACCGATCAAACGTAAAAGTGACGGTGAACCAGACAGAACAGTCTGTGGCTGCCGTTCTCAGGACAGTAATCATACTGCATACAGGGGTGATGTCCAGGAAAGTCCCGGGGAAGTAGTAATAACTGACCCGCCACAGTAGGACATCAAAAATGATGGTTAGTAGATCTGCGGTTGCCATGGCTACCAGATAGCGAGTGGTGCAGGTGGCGAGGCCGCACTTTCCCCGGGACAGGATCACCATCGCCACTAGGTTCACTGGGGAAGCATGAAAATGAATAAGGGAATTACTGTCTCGCCGATCCGCTGGTCACGAGCAGGTTTTCGCAGGAGGAATTGTCAACCGATGCCGAGGGGACTTTGTGTGAATCAATACATATCTCCAACCACAAGGATTTCGATAAGCGTTTGGCTACCTCGGTAACTTTCTCTGTGGCTGTGATTGCCGCGTTCCCGTCACCTATGTACGCCACACTCCCCATACAGCAAAGCCCCGCTCTCCAGCCTCTGTCAATTACAAAGTTCAAAACAAATTTACTCCCGCCGTTCGCAAATCTGTGTCTCCACCGGGACTCCCCGTTTATCACCCGCACACAGGAGCCCCGCTTATTTCGCTGCTTTTGAATTCAGCAGCTACTCTTGGCCGGGGCCCAGTTACACTATCTCAAAATATCCGATCAGAAAGTTCCAATTCTTGTACTAAAGATTCTGTCTGACCTGTTTAATTTTTCAAGTATTTTACACATTAGTGCTTTAATCATCAAAAACAACTAGATACTACAAAACATTTGCCTCTTTTGGGTATGCTCCAAATTACCGAAGCATTATTCTAAATGTTTCAATCCTCATTGCTCCAGAGCGGAGTATTGTATGCATTCCGTCTGACTTCCAGCTGACACCGCTGGGCTGACCCTTAACTCCCTCTTCACCATGGAAAGCAGGGCGTTGAACAAACCCCACACTAAAACCCGCACAGATCCTATTTGAATTCTCGAAACTCTCGATGGTTCGGTGTCTAACTCACAAAAGATGTCTAACGTTCTCCCCTAATGTGGGATCCGCTTCCCACGTTACTTTCAAACGTACCAATCTCTTAAAAAAACAGCACAATATCTTCAAATCTGAACTTGAAGCTTGTTACACTATTGGCAGCGAATAACACCAAGTAGCCCTTAATGGTGCTGACTGGTGTTTATTGTGACAGAGGACTTACATTGATAAATCAAAGCCGCCTGCCATGAATCCATCTCCCCGATCTTCCACTCTACATCTGTTTCACCTGCCGGTTTAATTTCTGCCGGGGATTAAACGGGAAGGGAACTTCTGAACGAACACGAAGTTTTGTCGCAATGTGCACCGCACTCGCTGATACACCGGCATCAGGTCGCTGTCGGTAACTAAACGTGTCCAGACACCGCGCACACGGAACTGCGAATGTAAGTTCGTCTCTGTTCTTACCAGGAACACCAATAACGGCAATGACCATGAAATATATCTTTCTCGCACGGTAAAATGTGTCAAGCATGTTGAGTGAGATTCAGCCTGTCTTCCAGCTGCCCGCGATCTCACTGAAGAAACTCTGAGCTGATGAATTTCCACGGTCATTCATTTATACCCGCTCCAGCACACTAATATTCAATACTACACGAGGCTGACGTGTCTTCCAACAGCTGGGGTAAAAATAAACATGATGTAATTCAGATAAAATCCCAATTGTGATGAAGTATGCATAGCTTCACACGCAATTGCCAAATCTGAAAGACGAAGAAATGACGTTTCGACAAGTCAGTGACTGTCGTTGTGAAACACTCTCTATCTCACCTCTCGGTTTCATTAGCGTTATTGTTGATCTCGCCTATTCCTGGGCTCCACAGACGTTGTCACCAATGTTGTACCTCATCGGTTCCTCTGTTTCACCTTGGAAATTGCCTCAGTTGTCGATCTTGCAGCAGAAATATGAAGAAGACGATGCAGTTTGCATGTTCCTGTAATGTTGTGAAGAACCTGCAGCGTCCAGGTTCACGAAGATACTGAACGCATGCAAACCATGAATCAAATTAATTGACGCTTTGTCGAGCACCTCAGCGGCATTCGCAAAAAGCGTCATTTCCCGATTGCCAATCATATCAATACCAATCCAATTTCCATTCCGACATATCGATTCTTGGCCTCATCCTCTGCCATGGTGAACCCATTCTCATCTGGAACCAGCAAAACCTCATATTCCGGCTCGTTAACCTACGATCTGATGGGCTGAACATTGATTTCTCCAACCCGATATTGTTCCCTTCCCTCTGTCTCATTTCTCAACTGACATCATACCTCTTCCCGAACTGCCCATCACCTCCCCGGTACCTCCCATTCCCTTTCCCACATGATCCACTTTCACACTCTATCAGATTCCTTCTCCTCCAGCCCTTTGCCCTTTCCTCTTATCAGCTCCCAGCCTCTCATATCCGTCCTCTGCCCGACCGATCTGGGTTCATCGATCTTCTATCTTTCTGAGTGAGAAGGTCAAAATGACTCTTTCGGACGACATCTACCAGGTAGCCCATGGAGTGATCCAGCACTACGCTGGCTCCGAGAAGATTCTGGAAGATTTGATGGCTCGGACGGCCTCGGTGCGAAGAAACTTCCAGACGGTGCGCAACCTGATCTTTGACAGCGTTTATCCGTTTAAAATGTCCATTAATCGCGATAAAGGCGTAGAAGAATATTGAGAGATCGTGACTGAGACTGAGAATGCAGAAACCGAGCGTGAGTGTCAGCGCCGACCGCCTGCCTTTTTATCGCCGATGGAAAAGTTGCGGCCTTTCGCTGTGTTGTTCGTTGTGGCAGGCGCGTAGGCCTCTATATCGTGTGGTGCTCCTGCCTGTCGATGAATATCGGTGATATTGGAGGATGGTACCGTGGTTCTGCGATTATGATTTGTACTTGTTAAGACTTGTTCTTTTATATTATGTATTTTTCTTTTCCTATCGCCCGTTCCTTTACTGTTCTGTTGTGCGAGGGGAGAGTGTTTGGAGGTTGCTGTGCTGTTGTGTTAGCTTTTTGTGCGGGGGAGGGGGGTTTGCTGCGGGGTGGGGTCGATGTTCCTGTTCCGTTTTGTGCGAAAGGATGTGTTTTTCGCGGGTTGATGATGAGGATGCCATTATTTTTGCCCGGGGGGGGGGGGGGAGTTTGATGTTTCTCTCTGGTGACGTTCGTGTTAGTTCTTTGCATTATTGCTATCTGGAGAAATACAAATTTCAGAGTTCGATATGGATACATGCTTTGACCTATGAGCAGATCCGGATTCACCAATCATCTCCCAGCTTGTAGATCTGCCGTCACCATGGCTACCAGGTGGTGAGCGCTGCAGGCGAAGAGGCCAGGTCTTCCCCAGGACAGGATAACAATCGCCACTGACTTAACTGAGAAAGAAGATTGATGAGTTTATAAATTACTGTCTATCCGCTTTGCGGGTCTTAGCGCATGCATTTATGAGTGGGGGTGGTGAGAGGGCTTGGTGGCGAGGTGTTAAGAGCACGGAGGTGATGCTGAGGCTTTATAAGGCACTGGTGAGGCCTCACCTTGAGTATTGTGATCAGTTTTGGGCCCCTCGTCTTAGAAAAGATGAGCTAGCATTAGACAGGGTCCAGAAGAGGTTCACAAAGATGATTCCAGGAATAAAAGGGTTATCATATGAGGAACCTTTGATGGCTCTGGGTCTGTACTCGCTGGAATTCAGAAGGATGGAGGTGGGGTGGGAGGCATCTCATTGAAACCTTTTGAATGCTGAAATCCCTAGACAGAGTAGATGGGGAAAGCATGTTTCCCATGTTGGGAGAGTCTAGGAAAAAAAGGCACAGCCCCAGGATCGAGGGGAACATTTTGAAAACAGAGATACAGAGCAATTTCCTTAGCTAAAGGGGTGGTGAATTGGTGGAATTTGTTGCCACATACAACTATGGAGGCCAGGTCGTACGGTGTTTTTTTAGGCAGAGAATGTATGATAAGTTCTTAGTTGAACACGGCATCACAAGTTACGGTGAGAAGGCCGGGAACTGGGGTTGAAGATCAGTAAAACAAATGGTTCAGCCATGATTGAATTGCGGAGAAGACTCGACGGGCCAGATGACCTAATTCTACTCCCATGTCCCATTGTCTGTAGAAGATTGCTGTAGGCTACACCGGAGCATGGGCAGGACGGAGAGCTGAGATGCCACATGGAGTTCAACCCGAAAATGTGTAAATAGATTCACTCTTGAAGGTGGGATTTGAAAGCAGAATACAGGGTTAGTGCCTGGAATCTCAGCACTGTGGATGGACAGAGCCTTTGGACCCCACGTCCATAGATCTCTCAAAGTTTCCGCCCAGTCCGGCAAGGTGGTTGCAATGACCGTCAGCGCCAGTAAGTAATTATAGGATTCTTTTTCCAAATATACTTCTTTCTTCTTTTGAACTCGATCGATTGTAGACTGCGGTTTCCCTTTAGAGATTTATTTTGGGGCCGACTGGAAGACATGGCGATTCTGTGAACTCTTAGTGGATTTGGTGTGGAGTACAGATAGGGTTTCGTTGACAGTATACTGTGAGTCAATTGCTAATAGCGGGTCATTAGCCCTTGTTCAACCCCATTATTCTGCACCGAATAACGTGTCAAGCAAGATTAAATTCGTCGAGCATGAGAGCGTCAAACGAACGCATGTTCAGTGCCGTCTGCAGCCGTTTGACCGCCCTCACTCTCGGTGCTGCTCGGGGGAAGGTGAACGAGTTTTGGGTCCAACACTGCAAGTTCGATCGCCTTGGCGTTCGTATCTGTGGACACACCTTAGGCTGCGATGTGATGTTTAATATCCTCAGCATTGAAACTGCTTTACTATTTTCGTTATTTAATCGAGGCGCTTCGGCTCGGAACTGTATCTGCTGCTGTAGTGCAGATACAGTTGAACTGACTGAGTCGATGGCTGTGGCGGCAGACATCGGGTCCTGGATAGGGTTCACTCACCTCGGCGGATCGTGGATGTAGATTTGCTTTCGGGCACTCTGCGATTTGATGTCTGATATTCTATGTGTTATTTGTTAGCTTTTTGTTATTTGCGCAGCTTGTTCGTTCACACGTTTAATGGTCTTGTTCCGTGTGTGTGATTTTTCTTTCTTACTGTGTTTCCTTGCTTTGTGGGTGCGTTCAAGAAGACGAATCTCAAGTTTGTATGCTGTATTCACACTTTGATAATAAAGGTACTCTGAATTATGAACACATTTGGAGGAATGTTAACAAGGCGTGCAGGCCTTCGTTAGTAGAGAACCGATCACAAACGTATTGAGATAATCACCCAGTTTTGTAAAAGACTGGTTAGACCACACTTGGGATACTGTGTTCAGTTCTGTTCGCTTCATTATAGGAAGGAGATGGAAAGGGTAAAGTGGGTGAAGAACAGATTTACCAGGATAGCAAACGTATGACTCGGCCGCATGTTGTGACGGAGGAAGATTAAGTGCGAGCTGCTGGACATTATGAGCGAGGTTGTCACGCTGCATCTTCGTACCCAATCGCAGCATCTAACAGATACCAGGAGGAGTTAAACAAAACTAGGTGTTTTAATAACAAAAAGGGTCAAAACAAAGCTGTAGAACTTACAGGGTACTGACATAGCTCGGAACAACTCCAGGAATGTAGTTCACTAGGCAAGGATCAAGATGACTGGGCCCCGAGGAATGACCAGTGCCCTATTAAATATAGTCCAGAGCCCGAGGGAATCCGTGCCCAGACTTCCGACAGGCCAACAGGTAACCACTCTGATAAGAGGAAAAAGGATAATTGTCTGTCGGACGAATGGTTGCTTGTGCAGAGGAATGAACCAGCAAGGCTTGGAAAACCCATCGACCACAAGTAAAAGAGTGGTAACGGAAGGTGATGGAGTAAGACTGCTAATAAAATCGAGAGAAAGGTGAGACCAGGGGCGTGAAACTCGGTCTGTTTCAAATGCTCCTGTACTAAAACCAGGCCCGGAAGGTTTCGTTACGAAACGTTGACAGTTTTCTTTTCCCTTTGCAGGTAATGCTGACCCAGTCCATGATATGTGAGCTGCTCCAGAAACCTGGTTTTGCCTCGACATTGTCTCCGGTAGCCGGCCGAGTGCTTTCGGAAGCACAGGGAAGTGACCGTACGGTAGCTTTAGTGGATACTTGAGAAGCGGAGTTTACTCTCAGTACAATGACAGTTCAGCATAGATTTTACAAACAACATGTGGAGCATTTGAGAGGCTGTAAACGAGACAACATGCAGCTGAGGGTTCGTGGTCGGAGATGTAGAGATTGACGGTGACAGGAATGTCACGATGAGTTCTGCAAAGAGTATGTGCTGTCATTTGAAAGGCGCTGCCCGATACTGTGCTGGAAATAGGTTCACCAGGGATCTTTAAGGGGAGCTGCATACACAGGTAACGGCGCTGCATGTGTAGATATCGAACCCATCTAAGGAGCGAAGTTAACGCGACAGCTCATATGATAGTCAACGCAAAGTAGGTAAGATCATAAGACCATGAGATATAGGAGAAGCATAACTCCATTTGGCCCATCGAGTCTTTTCCACCATCTCATCATGGCTGATGAAACTTTCCTTTTAGCCGCAATCTCTTGCTTTCTCTCCGTATCCCTTCATGCCGTTCTTTCGCTCTCTGCCTTAATTATACATAAAGACTTTTCCTCCGCAGCGCCGGTGGGACATAATTCCATAGAGAATTCCACACTCTGGATAAAGAGGTTCATTCTCTTCGCTCCTCTATTCTGCGGCGCTGCCGTGTTCCCAGACTCTCTCACCATAGGAAACATCCTCTCCCCTCATCCTTCTGAATTACAATGAATACAGGCCCAGAGCCATCAAACGCTGTTTATATGACATGCGAGTAAATCCTGGAATCATTTTCGTGAACCTCGTTTTTCGACCCTCTCCAGTTTGACCACATGCTTTCTAAGATACCTGGGCCCAAACTCCTCACAATTCTACAAGTGAGGCCTTGAGGTTGTTTATAAAATCCCAGCACTGCATTAGATGGGGCGAGTGGTCTGTACCGTTCGCTGGGTTAACTCAGTGGCGTTCAGGGATACGCGCTTCCCAAAGAGTGACCCTCTCCCTTTGTCAAACAAGAGGAAATCTGCAGATTCTGCGGATCCAAGCTGGAGAAGCTCAGCAGGCCAGGCAGCATCAATGGAAAAGTACTGTCAACGTTTCGGGCCGAGACCCTGCGGCTCTCTCCTGTTCGCCTTTTACCCCATTCTGAATCAGATGATTCTCGCTTATATCAATTTGTCAAACCTGGCTTATGCTGACGCAATCAATGTCGACTTTTACTGCCGGCGGGAAGCCAGCAGAATGTCGGGTGAAGCGGTGCCAGGTCGAAATGCCGTAAGCCATCCTCCCAAGGATTCACAGACAGCGGACCGGGAGGGAGCAGTGTGCGGTCAGTGAGATGAGTGAGTGTGGGAGTGAGCTCTGGGTTGTTGCTCGTGTGGATGTTGATGGTGGGGTCCCGTGGTTGTCGATCGATGGACGCCTTATGAGATTGAATGGTCAGTTATTGGCTGTGCGACCGCCTGATTTGCAGTTATGACCCCATGGTGTCGTTAGGTACCCGGACCTTCTTCTCCGGGCAGGAGCGAAGATGTTGCAGTGGCTCTGGTCGGGAGGCATGAGAACGTCTTCAGGTTCTGGCCAGTAAGGTACAACTTCAGTGTCTGAGTGGGTCTTCAATTGCGGTGTGTGGTCAATATCAGACGCCTGGGAGCTCTGCGATCTGCTGCGGAGGGGCGGGTGGGGGTTGATCGCAGTGTGAGCTGTTGGAGAGAACTGGACTGAGCGAGAATATGGGAGTTATGTGGTCGTTGGAGACATGGGTAGGTAAAAAAACAGTGTGAACTAATGGACCGGGTGTTATGGCCCTTGGGACCGTGTGGGCGGTTTACGGTCAGAGGGGACTGCTGGAGAGGTGTGTGATCATTGTGGACGTGGAAATACGTGAGTTCTGTTGGGGCTGGTGGAAGTGTTGTGGTGTCAGTTGTAACGTGCAGGAAGTATGGCGGCAATGGGAACTAGTGGTGCTGTAGGTACATTCTGGACGCGGGCCGCTGTGACGTCAGTAGGAGCTGCTCGGGAGGTGTGGAGATATTGGGGCGCAGAAACGGTAGAAACGGTGGTGTTATTGGAGGGTTGTGGAGGAGTCGTGGTGTTAATTGGAGTGTGGAGGAATGTGTCGTCAGGAGAAGTGCTAATGTTAGGGTTTTGGGGACGTGGAGCGAAGTTGGGCCCGTGGGGACTGTTGGGGCGGTGTGGGGTTATTGGTACTTCGAAATGTGTGGCGTAATTGGGGACTGGTGGCGGAGATGTGGTGTTAACTAGAACATTGTGGAGGTGTGTTGCCAGGGGAAGTGTTATGGTTTTAAAGTCCTTGGGGATGTGGAGCGATGCTGGGCAGATGAGGCGCCCTTTGGAAATTGGAGGAAGCATGTTGTCAGAGATGATCTCCGGGGTGTGAGTAACCAGTCGAGGTTGGTGGACAGGTGCGGGGTCATAGAGAGCTGTGGATATGAGTAGGGTCCGTGGGTAATAGTAGGGAAGTGTAAGGACTGTGGTCTGCTGGGGAGGTATGGTTCAAAGGGGCTGTTGCAAATGTGCTCAGCCAGAGGAAGCTAGTGGGACGATGGACTGGGGAGCTGGAGTCAGTGGGAACCGTTTGGCGCGGGTTGGGATTAGTGGAAAATGTATCGGAATATGTGTGCGTGGTCAGCAGAGGTGTTGATGAGAAAGCGAGGTGATGGATTCCAGAATCAGAGATTAGTGGGGCGGCGTGGCTACAGGGGTACATCGTGTTAGGGTCTGTTGCGACCACTATGTACAGTTGATGAGAAGGATTAAAGCCATTTCGTTATGTACATCGAGAAGTAGTTTCAGGAGGAGGGTTCGGTGAGGTGGCGTGCGGTCTTTAGATGTGTGTAGATCGTGTGGGGGTGTCTGCGATTTCAATCCAAGGACGTGGTGATGGAATGGACTTCGTGGGTTTTGGTGTTGGAGGTTTGGGCTAAGTAGTGGTGACTGTTGCGGAGACGTGTGGTTGTTGGGAACTAGTGGAGGAAGAGTTTGTTCAACGAGAGCGTGGTGAGGGTCAGTGGTGGCGGCTTGCGGAGAGACGTGGATCATTGGGGACAGATCGTTCGGAAGGCAGTCGGTGATCGGAAGAGGCTAATGGAGGAGCTGTGGTGTCAGTGGAAGGTATTTGCTGGCGATTATGGAGACAATCTCATCTCTGTGGCTACTCTGTGATACGCGTAGTCAGTGCGAGAGTGCAGTGCAAGAGGTGTGTTTTACTATTGGGAGTCATGTTCTTCAGTGTTTAATTTCATCTGCCGTATCTCACGTTATTCTTCTAACTTCCTCCATATCACGGTTATGCACCCCCAAACTTCATCAATGTTTATGGAAAAAAATGCTCCTGCTACTGACCTCTGAGGAAGTTCAGTGTAATTCTTTCACCAGTCCAGAAAAATTGCAACATTTCAGTGCTTGGCTTTGCTTCTGTAGAGTCGCAGTTCCTGTTATTCCACGATATTACATGTTTTTGTTTATCTGGCAGCTTTTGGAAGTCAGTAACTGCTCCATTGCATTTGTTTACTCATCTTCTGCTTCATTGAAGGATTCTCTCGTGCTAGTAAAAAGCGACTTGTATTTAACAAACCTGCGAAACCTTTTTCTAACATATCACAATTGTTCAAGTGAATGCAAATAGAGCCCTTTTTCTGCATTTCCATACCCTGTGTAAAATGTGTTTGATTCTGGTTTGGATATTTTGAGACATAATCGTTGTATTCTTCCAGTACTGACAGTTCACAATGAGATCAGAACCGCCCAATCTACTTTGGCCAGACACACGTTAGTTCTACCAAAGATAATGGCAAATATGAGAACCAGACATCGTCATAACAATAACTAACGCATCACTGCCGCCTTCCAGAATAGTTAGAGTCCCGCTTGCACCGTTCGTCCAATGAGAGAACAGGTGATGGGCACGTTTTGTCTCATCCATTTAATTTCACATCCCTCCGCTACTGGGACATCCCCAATTGTAGAAGATGTGAATCAGCTGCACAAACTTCCTTCTGACCCTCTCACACTGCTGAATATAAGCTTCGATGAATCCACATTCAAGGTTGTATCCACGAGATATGGTGGAAATGCCTTTCAGCCGTGCAGTTAGCATTGATCCTGACCATTTTCAATGTGTTCATAAACTAGCACATTTACGTTGCTGTAAGTTTGAATTCAATCAGACAAATCAATAGAATATAACCCCTGCTCCCAGTTAGCCTGGGAAGATGGTTCCACAGCGACATTGGTTGTACATTTCATTTGGTTCACTCGGGAATTTCGGGTGTCTAAACCCACGGTCCGGCCTGTTCCAGACCAACGACAACGTGGCCACTTTCACTGCTGACTGATGAATACAAGCAATTGATTCAGTTCATTTACAATTGATATTTGTGATTGTTGCAGACTGTGTCAGCGATCCTGCACCATGTGATAGGAGAAATGTATGAAAGGGTTAAACAATGGCATTGGAGAGCGAGGAACCGGAAACGCAACTGCAGGAGAGCGAACAACTCCGGAAAATCTGGGTTTAATTTGTTTCATCTGCCTTCAATTTCGGATATGACGTCAGACCTCCATTTTTATTAATTATTCTTATACATTCTCCAGATTTTCTCCTCTGTTAGTTCTAACCTCGCAAAACACCCTCATGAATTGGGTATTTTTGAACGTTGTTACAGAATTCGGTTAACTGGGCACAGTTCACAAACAGCAGATCAGTTTTATTTTGAGATAATTCTGGGCAGGTCGAGGTAAGAATAGTGAATTGAATACTATTTCTCAGATACATTGTGCTGTACACGCATATTTTAATATAACGGCAGTCAATGTCTTACGAGGGCAAGGACAGACGGCTGGTTTTCCAGACGGATCGCGCCCTTTTCACAACAGCCTGTTGATTCGTGGAACATGATGCACAATGAGCGGAGTGAATGTGATTGATTGAGCGGGACGCATCGGGCTTTGGAAAATGCATGATGTAGTTCACGTCTCACACAAGCACACGGGGATGTTTAATTAATTTGTTAACGAAAAATCGTTGCACAAAAAAAAATAGAGAATGTATATGTTCAGTCCAGGAGGAACGTCAGATAGAAGGATACCCGACGGTTTTGATTTTGGATTTACAGTTTAAACTCTACGAACAAGCGTTGAGGACTGAGAAACTGTGAGGTGTTTTTAAATGAGAATGAATTACATAAATCCAGAAGAATAATTCGGTCATTCGGTCAATCGTGTCAACCGATTTATTATCTCTTTCAACGCCGTTTTTTCTGCCTCTCCCCATAACCTGTGACGACCTGATTAACCAAAATACTATAAAGCTCGGCCTTAAATATACCTAATGACTTGACCTGCACAGCAGACTGTGCCAATCGTGTACACAGATTTAACGTTCCCTGGCTTAAGATTTTTTTTTCCTCTTCTGTGTTCCACATGGGCGTCCCTTAACTCTGAGACTGTTCTCTCTGGTTCTACACTCCTCACTACAGGAGACGTCCTCGCCACATCCTCTTTATGCAGACCTTTCAACGCTCGACAGGTTGCCTTGAGATCTCCACTCATTGTTCTAAACTGCCGCGAATACAGACTCAGAGCTATCATTTGTTACAGGCTCAAGGAGAACTGTTTTATTTTTGTGAGAATGATGTAACGGTCTTTTGGAGGTCACCTGATGTGATTTTCCCGCCGATATGAGGTCACGTGATGGCATATGCCCCGTGACTATATAAGGGTCAACTCAGGTGACGCAGTAGGGTTTTTAACTTTGTAGATTTCCAGGTAGAATGTGTTGTGCCTCCGTTTCTGTTGCGTTTTGTTTTTGTAACGCAGTTTCGTTTTTAAAACGGTTGTGCGTTCTGTTGAATGATTCCATATTATTTGGACTGGACGTTTCTGGCTGGATGTGCCAATTTACTCAATTCCAACTGTTGAAGGGAGAGTGAAGAATTTATCGAAGGATCGAGAGAAGTCGGCATCGTTTGGCAGTTTAATAAAGAATCGACCTTATTGAGTCTTCGTTGGAGGAGTACCTGCATCGAGATAACTCTTGTCAGAAACAGCAAGGAGTTCATGCAAAAAGGTGCTTTCTCTCTCTCTCTAAAGGAATTTAGGGTCGGTTGACTTAAACTGTTTATTTTCGGCATCGTGAATCCTGTGGACAGAACCGGCAGTAAAGTTGCGTCTGTGAAGAAATTCTTCTCCAGAGAAGTCTCTCCCAATTGAACGTGTAAATTTGTTGGACTTTCGAAGTTATCGCTTTAAGAGCTATATCTGACTGTATCGCTTTAAGAACTGTTTTCACATTTAACAATTTAAGAACCAGTGGCGAGTTGGGGCACGGCTGCATATCTGTTAACTTCCGGTTAAAGTTTTCCTTTGTTTTTTTTTCCCCCTTATCGTTTATACGTGTTTGATAAATGCTTGGTTGTTTTTATATAACCTGTCTCGATTGATATTCATTGTTGCCGTTTACGGAACACATTTCACAGTCATTGTTCACAACCCACCTCCTTGCGACACATGACACGGCAGAGAGGCCGCAGTTCAATCCCATCACGCGCAACATCCTGGAAAAAAGAATGAAAACCGCGAATGTATAAAGCAGGAATATAGCTTCCGTGACCGGCATGATAATGGCTCGCACTTAATGCAGGAATTTAGAAAATATGTACTTTTAAATTGGCTGAATGCATAAAATGTTAAATCTTCTAAATTGCTTCTAGTGTTCCTCATGTTCGACATCATTACCGTGAAGGGGCCGTGCTGGAAGCGTGCTATTTCCATGGCAATTTATATTTACTATATGAAATTGGAAAGGTGTACTGATGTGATGTCAAAGCAGAGAGAAGTTGGGCCGAAACAAAATTATAACTCATTTATATTGTGGGCTTCCATTAGTGCTGAAACCAGAAAGCTTCCGCCAGACAGAACAAGGACAATAAATTTCCCGGTAACATGCTGGTACAGCGGGCAAACTGGAACATTAATTACAGGGAAAACACGGAACAAGGGGGAAAGGGAATGGGTGTCGGGATCGGCTGCCATTGCATTATCGCTCCAAAGGTGGAGGTAATGCACAATTAGAGAATGGATCGCTGTGTTCTCAGTATTGGATACCCGGGTGAGTTAATGTGCGAGGTAAAATACATTTTACAGAAGGAAAATTACCAAACAATGTAACAGGGAAGGAGATGATTTTACTGAAATAAAGGGAAAGCCGATCTGTTAGAAACACAGGTACTGCTTGAAAACAGAAACGCTTTCAGGGAGTTTAATTTATTAATTTGCTCGCCAAGCAGTTTTTGGTTTATTTCCATAACTGGAAATTTATTCGACGCTTTCATCTGAGCGGAATAGTTTTCTAAAACATTTCAAAACTAAATTAGCGGGGGAGAGCAGAAGAACTTTCAACTGCTCTCTGAATTTTGTCTGGGTCACTCTGTAAATAAATGTATTCGTGCAGCTGCTGAAATTCTGAATCACAGAACCCCAAAACTGTGCCTGAAAAAGCCGAATAGACATTTCCAGGTCCGTGTAGAGGCATCGCTTGAGAATGAAGACCAGAGTGGTTGTCACCCAACAGAGAAGGAAACTCGCCGACAGGCTGAAGAGCAGAATGATGGATTGTCTCCGACTCTCCATCTCCGGATCTCGCTGTTTCCCGCAATTTCCCCGTCCCTTCAGTCCCCTGCGGACTCTGCTCGCCGCCAGAATCTGTCTGACGGTCAGAGCATTGAGGGTGAAAATGAGGAAGAAAGGAAGTAGCGGATTCAACAGACGGTTCACCTAATAAAACCCCGCAAACGATCCCGTGAGATCAAGTAGGGAGGGGGAGGGATGGAGCCAAGAGCTGGACAGGTGATTGGCAAAAATGATATGAGAGGATCATGGGACAGGAGGCCCAGGGGGAAGAAAAGGGTGGAGGGTGGGAAAACCCCAGAGGATGGGCAAGGGGTACAGTCAGAGGGACAGAGGGAGAAAAAGGAGATACATGGTAAATGGTAGGGTATTGAAGAATGCAGTGGAACAGAGAGATCTAGGAATAATGGTGCATAGTTCCCTGAAGTTGTTATCTCATGTGGACAGGGTGGTGACGAAAGCTTTTGGTATGCTGGCCTTTATAAATCAGAACATTGAGTACAGGAGTTGGGATGTAATGATGAAATTGTACAGGGCATTGGTCAGGCCAAATTTGTAGTATTGTGTGCAGTTTTGGTCACCGAATTATAGGAAAGATGGCAACAAAATAGAGAGAGTACAGAGAAGGTTTTCTAGAATGTTTCCTAATGTTACATAATGTCAAGGTTTTCATTACCTAAGTTACAGAGAAAGGTTGAACAAGTTGGGCTCTTATTCTTTGGAACGTAAAAGGTTGAGCGGGGACTTGATAGAAGTTTTTAAAATTATGAGGGGGGCAGACAGAGTTGACGTGGATAGGCTTTTTCCATTGAGAGTGGGGGAGGTTCAAACAAGCGGACATGAGTTGAGAGTTAAAGGGCAAAAGTTTAGGGGTAACATGAGGGGGAACTTCTTTACTCAGAGAGTGGTAGCTGTGTGGAACGAGCTTCCAGCAGAAGTGGTTGAGGCAGGTTCAATGTTGTAGTTCAAAGTTAAATTGGATAGATATGTGGACAGGAAAGGATTGGAGGGTTGTGCGCTGAGTGAAGGTAGGTGGGAGCAGGTGAGAGTAGGAGTTCCGTATGGACTAGAAGGGCCGAGGTGGCCTGTTTCAGTGCTGTAATGCTTATATGTTATATATATGGTTACATGATATAAACCCATATTAAAAACCATTATTAGCAGACACACACACACACACTCACACTCACACTCACACTCACACACACACACACACACAAACACACACACAGGCAAATGAACGTCGGTACATGTATTAAATTCTTTATCGATCTCCCAGTTCATGCCCTTCTCTTCCCAGTCGGAACGCGTTGAACGCGTTTCACGGAGGAGTCAGCATATCGATGATGGGATTGATGAAACAAAAGCGACATTGAAAGCGTTGCCAGGCCATGTTGTAGAAACAAGAATTATTCACAGCAGAATAAACGAAGAAGAACAGTAAATTGGCAGGAGAGAGTATTAGTCCAGTCTGCCGGAGAGAGGAAAGGACTGAGCATGCAGTCGGTTTCAAGGTGACAATGAAGAGAGGGTTAATATGCAGTTCTACATAAAATGCAGAATTAGTGAGAGAGAACGACAGCAGGGCAGAGACAATCGACAAATCGGAGACATTCAGTCGGAAAATATAAGAGTGTGGGTTTCATTCTCCACCTGCCTGTCGCCGGTAGAGTGTGGAGAGATGGTTCATTCTGTACCCACCGGTCTCCGGTGCAACCTGAGAGTGTGGGGATCATTTTATAGATATCCGTCCCTGGAACAGAATGAGAGTGTGGGGTTCTTTAGTTCTCACTCTCTGGTTCATTGTGAGAGTGTACATTTCATACTGTACATACCAGTCGCCGTTGCAGTGTGACAGTGTGGGTTTCATTCTGTATCTGTCAGTCTCTGTTACAGTGTGAGAGTGCGGGTTTCATTCTGTATCTGTCAGTCTCTGTTACAGTGTGAGAGTGTGGGTTTCATTCTGTATCTGTCAGTCTCTGTTACAGTGTGAGAGTGTGGGTTTCATTCTGTATCTGTCAGTCTCTGTTACAGTATGAGAGTGTGGGTTTCATTCTGTATCTGTCAGTCTCTGTTACAGTGTGAGAGTGTGGGTTTCATTCTGTATCTGTCAGTCTCTGTTACAGTGTGAGAGTGTGGGTTTCATTCTGTATCTGTCAGTCTCTGTTACAGTGTGAGAGTGTGGGTTTCATTCTGTATCTGTCAGTCTCTGTTACAGTGTGAGAGTGTGGGTTTCATTCTGTATCTGTCAGTCTCTGTTACAGTGTGAGAGTGTGGGTTTCATTCTGTATCTGTCAGTCTCTGTTACAGTGTGAGAGTGTGGGTTTCATTCTGTATCTGTCAGTCTCTGCTACAGTGTGAGAGTGTGGGGTCATTCTGTATCTGTCAGTCTCTGTTACACTGTGTGATTGTGGGTTTCATTCTGTATCTGTCAGTCTCTGTTACAGTGTGAGAGTGTGTGTTTCATTCTGTATCCGTCAGTCTCTGTTACAGTGTGAGAGTGTGGGTTTCATTCTGTATCTGTCAGTCTCTGTTACAGTGTGAGAGTGTGGGTTTCATTCTGTATCTGTCAGTCTCTGCTACAGTGTGAGAGTGTGGGGTCATTCTGTATCTGTCAGTCTCTGTTACACTGTGAGAGTGTGGGTTTCATTCTGTATCTGTCAGTCTCTGTTACAGTGTGAGAGTGTGGGTTTCATTCTATATCTGTCAATCTCTGTTACAGTGTGAGAGTGTGGGTTTCATTCTGTATCTGTCAGTTTCTGTTACAGTGTGAGAGTGTGGGTTTCATTCTGTATCTGTCAGTCTCTGCTACAGTGTGGGCGTGTGGGTTTCCTTTTGTATTTGCCTACCTCGGCTCCACCGTTAAGTGCGCCGTCTCTGTCTGTACCTCTGAGAACTGAGTCGGTGTGAGCGAGTGTATTTTTTCTCCTTCTTTTCCACTGTTTCTCAAACCTTGTAAATAATCTTAAGCAACACACATCAAAGTTGCTGGCGAAGCAGCAGGCCAGGTATCATCTCTAGGAAGATGTACAGTCGACGTTTCAGGCCGAGACCCTTCGTCAGGACTAACTGAAGGAACAGTGAGTAAGAGATTTGAAAGTGGGAGGGGGAGGGCGAGATCCAAAATGATAGGAGAAGACAGGAGGGGGAGGGATGGAGCCAAGATCTGGACAGGTGATTGGCAAAGGGGATATGAGGGGATCATGGGACAGGAGGTCCGGGAAGAAAGACAGGGGGAGGGATCCCACAGGATGGGCAAGGGGTATATTCAGAGGGACAGAGGGAGAAAAAGGAGAGTGAGAGAAAGAATGTGTGTATAAAAATAAGTAACAGATGGGGCACGAGAGGGAGGCGGGGCATTAGCGGAAGTTAGAGAAGTCGATGTTCACGCCATCAGGTTGGAGGCTACCCAGACGGAACATAAGGTGTTGTTCCTCCAACCCGAGTGCGGCTTCATCTTTACAGTAGAGGAGGCCGTGGATAGACATATTAGAATGGGAATGGGATGCGGAACTAAAATGCGCGGCCACTGGGAGATCCCGCCTTCCCCGGCGGACAGAGCGTAGGTGTTCAGCAAAGCGGTCTCCCAGTCTGCGTCGGGTCTCGCCGATACATACGAGGCCACGTCGGGAGCACCGGACGCAGTATATCACCCCAGCCGACTCACAGGTGAAGTGTCGCCTCACCTGGAAGGACTGTTTGGGGCCCTGAATGGTGGTAAGGGAGGAAGTGTAAGGGCATGTGTAGCACTTGTTCCGCTTACACAGAACAATCTTAAAATAATCTTAAAATAGATTTTGTATTTTCTGTGCTATTTTTGGAGCAAGAGTCTCCTGCAGGTCGGTTTATGTTATAATTGTGAGACGGACAGTGCACCGATGGAATGACGACGGGTGGATCGAACAGGACATTCAGCGTCTTAGAGTCATATGGCAAACAGGCCATTCGGCCCGACATCATTCTACACGCTATTCGTTACTCTACTACATGGAGCCAATTGAACAGCACGTGATCTGTAACTTCTTGTGGTTTGAAAAAACACCTCCTAAATGTTGAATGAAGATAATCAAATTAAATAAATTCATTAATTAATATAAATAAGTAATTAAATTTATAATTTGATCGAAATAAAACCAACCGAGGCAGAGCGTTTCCTGTTCCAGCATCGTTGATATGAATACCTTTCATCTCAGCCATTCTAAATTGCTACCTTGACCGCGTACCTGCTCTCTTATGTTTGCCGATTCTGCCATATATTTCTTAATGTGTACTACACTATGAATCTATTCGAGTTATGTCCCACTCATAAATAATATAGCATTCATGTCGAGTTTCTCATGATAACTTCAGACTTGTGTCTATGTTGCTCTGTGCAGCACTGAGAGAGTTTGTGAATGGGAATGCGAGGGAAGGTCAAGTTTCACATTTGGAATAATGCAAGTTCCACGTTGCAGCATCCGGATGATTGATGACTTCCTGGGAATTTGGCGTCACTGCTTACGTCACAGCTCAGCCGGGAATGTTCCGCTCGTCAGGGACAGGGTGGACGGAAGAGTTTGCCTCTGTGTTGCAAGACACCGTGTCCTATATTGCACTCGTCAGTGCTGAAGACCGAGATGAATGGAGGAGAATGGGCAGCTGATGATTAATAGATTGTTATTACACTCTGAGCACATCAGTTGGAGATGTGGGGATCCTGAGAACAGTAGAACCCAGGAACAAGCCCTTTGGCTCACTACTTCTGCGTTGAACAAGATACCGAATGAGATTAAACTCTGATGACTGTGCATGACCTATCTCCCTTCATTCACTGCATACGCGTGTGCTTTGATTCAATATTTACCGTTATGGAAAGCTAGAGGTTATATCTCAAAAGATGGGAAACCAGTACCATCAGTTCCCATGTTGAAGTAAATATTTGAGAAGGGAAGTGGAAACACTTACGGATTAAACAAAAAGGTGAAGCTTCAGTTACAGATCCTCCCGGAAGGGAGCAGGAAGGCTAGCGATTTAGCCAAGCCAGAATCAGGCTGGGTGGTGAAAAGGAATCCAGGTGTAGAGGCAGGGGTGACAGAGAAACCATCAAACTGTAAACATATAGACTTAGTCATGACACAGCAAAAGGATCAGGATTTGACAAAGGTAAAAGGAAGAGAGGAATCTGAAGAGTTTTAGAAATATCGAGGGATACAGATACGGAATCGGATTGTACTTAATAATGGTAAATTTGTGGTGCCAGAATGGGAAATAAACCAGGTGATGTATTGGCACCATCACATTGGTGGGCATCAAATCAGATAGAGCTGTGGAACAGTTGTAGAACGTGTGTTGGTGGCCGAAATTGCGAGGAGATGCACCACATAATTGTAATAATTGTTTGATTTGTGCCCGGTAATAACCCAGGTAAATCGGCTGGAGAAGCAGTTTTAAGGCCCGCCCAGTAGAAGGACCATGTGTTAATTTGCAGGTTTATTTTGTTGGATCTTCACCTCCATCCCCTGGAGGACTGAAATATATCCTCGAGGTAGTGGATGCGTTCACCAAGTGGATCGATGCTTTCTCAACTAGACAATGAAAACCGCTGGCGTTACAGCCAGGATTTTGTCCGAGAGAGTCGTTACCCCATGGGGATTGCCAAGGACTCTAGAATCAGATCATAGTCCCCGCTACACCGCACAGGTGACACAAAATCTAATGAAACTGTTTGGGTAAAACAGAGGCTCTTTTTCCCCAATCGACCACAACACTGCGATTGTTGAACGGATGAACTGGACTTTAAAGACAATGTTGTCTAAAATGACTAAACGGCTCATGGGTCACTGTCTTACCCTCTGTTCTTATGATAGTCCTCAGCACAGAAGCATCCTCTCCTGCATTTACACGTTTTAAGTTGACGATCAGGAGAATAAGTAAAAGGGTTAGTTTTCCTGCTTGGCTAGATTTATCACAGACCGAGTACGATAGCATTGGAAAGGACAAATTCAAGCAGCAATTAATTGACTCTATTAAGGAGGCCCATTATAATGCCCCCCATAATACGTGATGGAAGAAACGGCAGAGCGAAGCTTGTTTTGAGGTGCGAACAACACCGCGGGCTTTGGAAATAGGACAGAAGGTTATGATATCACTACATCAGCCGAGCCCCTTTACACCTTCGCAATTTGTCCGGACAGAGCCAGTCCATCAGTATATCCAATCCAGACTTCTCCGTATAATTTGGGTTGATATCATATTAACCAAATCAAACCCCTTGGAGATAGTCAATATCCTCTCGTAGCTGAGTTCCAGAAAACATGTTGTCAATGGGATGTTGTGGACCGAGATGAGATGATCCTCTTAGATTTATGTTTCAGGCAATCGACGGTGATGGGGATGAAGGGGCAGTTGTCCCCTCAGTGAGTTGCACAACCACTTCCAGTTTGTACCCGGAGGATAATGATAGTTCACATCTTTGCACTCGCCCAAGACAAGGCGGAGACAATGAAAGAGAGAAACAGATGGGAGAACGTGTTTATTATGTGGTCTTCTGCAAATAAACTGGGGGATAATTGGTCTGTTATAAATGGATTTTAATAAGGCCTTATTTGGGCCTTATTAGGACCATTCATAACGTCAGAAGGTTTGGTATCCAGGGAAAGCTGGCTGGTTGATTCAGAACTGACGCTCACAGAAGGCAGAGGATAGTTGTGGATGGAGCGTTTTCTCTCTGGATGTCGGTGACCAGTGGAGTCCTGCAGGGATCTGTTCTGAGACCCCCGGCTTTCTGTGTATCTATGAATGATTTGGATGAGGAGGTGGGCGGGTGGCTTATTTTATTTGCAATGATGTGGAGGGAGGTTGGTGGAATTATGAAGAGTATAGAGTTTGTCACAGATTACAACAGGACAGTGACAGGACGCAGGGCAGCGCTGAGAAGTTACAGATGGAGTTCAACCCGGAACGTTTGAAGTGATTCACTTTGGAAGGATGAATTTGAAGGCAGAGGTGATACTTTCTCGAGACGCCGAGGGCCACACAATAGTACGAGTTCCACAATGGAAACAGAGTGATGAGACTCTCTGCAATAAGGGGAGGGCCGCTCATCGGTACGCATTCGGTACAATGGGCACGGAGCGGCGCACTGCAAGAGCAGAAGGAAGGGTGATTGACAGGTGAGCTTGACCACATCCGCTGTTCTGCACTTTCTTATAGTGACGCTCGAAAGGTAATATACCTGACAGTAAATCAGGAGAAAAAAAAAAGAAAACTTAATGGTAAATAGTAGAACAGCCTGGGAACCTGCGGATTGTTCAGAGATTGTACTTGCTATATTTGTTCAAACAGAGAATGGATAGAGAAACAGTGGTAGAATTGTGGCAGGTTTGAGAATATCTTTAAAGTTAAATAGACTGCATCGCACGTCACGGGTGTGGCAGGGTCAAGTCATTGACTGGCAGAGATCAGGTTCCTGCCGACGGCCCATGTGTGCGCTGGAAAACATTGCTCTTCAAACTGTCCACAGCCCTCGCTAACTTCCCGAAGACACGCTCCCTTTTTGATCGCAGGTCTCTGGAATATCGCTGCGGATCTTTTAAATTGTTTCGAGGAGTATAAGTGCAGTGTATTTTATTGTAACACATATCAGCTGTCACTGTGATTTCCATCATTCAAACCGCAGAAATGACTGGAACGACCGAAAGAAAAGAATGAGGGAATGTTTCCCTGTAATAAAGGTGCTTTCTCCATTTCACCTGCCAGAATAAACACCTTCCCTCAATTTCAGAAGCGAATGTGCTTTGTCAAATGTTACAAAATAAATGACTTCAAGATAAATGCCTACCTTAAAAGGAACACAGATGTAAAAATACCCTATGTAAATAGCTGAAGTCAGGTCTCATGGAAAATAACTTTGTAAACTCGCATTATATTTTGTTTTGAAGTAAAGAGTTTGCAATATCCCTTAAAGAATCAAATTCATGACAGGGGGACAGTGAGTAAAAATAGTTTAACGTAAGTGTTTGTGCAGTTGGTTGTCACTAGTGTCCCTGACGCTAATTGACTCAGTGGAATTGCTCTCATCTCAATAAAAGTCTGCTAAACCGATGCCCAGTCCATCTGAGCAGCTGAAACGTTCCGTACAACTGAACGCTGCTTCTGACGGAATATGGGATATCCGGCGATTTACTACATCGCAGCCACTTACTATCCCACACTTGTCGCGGTTGGTGTCCCCGGTAAGATGCCGGAGCTGGTTACTTTATGTACGGTGCCGTCGTCTTGCTGTTACTCTGCTGTGGTATCCGCACTGTTACTGAGCACAGATGCGACCGTCGGCTGAAACGTGTTTCCGGAATGGAGGGTTCAGGCATTTGATTGTTTTATTTGCATTTTTCGTATTTTGATCGCAGTGTTTTCCTCTTTTGTCAATTAAATTCGTGCCGATATTGTCACTGTTTCACAATCTCACCTCGCTAGGCTTTCTGAAGTGATGCTGGTCTCCGGTTTTCTAGGTCCGAGTCTCTATCAGTGCAGACACTTCCTCCTTATAACAAATGGCAGCTTTTTTAAATGACGGTCCAATCTATGTTCGACACGTAGGTCTGTTCTTCTGTAAATTTTACTGTAATTTTCAGTAAATGAGAAGTCGTGCTTCATATCTCCTTGACTCCACTTTGACACCGCTGCAAACAATCCTTTCAGCTATTTCAGCTCTAATAATGGAAGTGGTGTTGTTTACAGGAGCGATCGACTGCTCACCCTTACCTGAGTCGTGGAACTCGGATGCCTCGCTCTAAACTGTGGGAAGGTCGCCAATCCACCGACACTCACATCCGTCATTGTCCTCCAGCCGGCGTGTAGCGACCGAGCCCGTACACACTGGATTCCCGCTTTCTACTTCCAAACAGACCATACCCTGCGTCGCATCGGTAGAATGGGGGCATTCAGGGAACTGACCATATTTCTATTTTGTTTCCAAATTTCTTGCAGTTAACTTAACGGCGATTGTGATCCTTTCTCGGGGAAAATGCGGTCTCTCCAAATGCATCACCCGTTACCTGGTTGGAATGGCCACAGCGGATCTGATGGTGGTTATCGTTGTTGCTTTAGTGGAACAGACCAACAATATCTACATTTATTCCAGATCCCTGCTCTTTACTCCTGTATGCGCTCTGACAATTACATTTCGGTCTGTAACAACGGACTGTTCTGTTTGGTTTACGGTCAGTTTTACCTTCGATCGCTTCATCGCAATATGTTGCCGAAAGCTGCGGGAACGATACTGCACCGAGAGAACAGCAACGGTGGTTATCGTGACCGTGGTTATAGTGAGCTGCGGGAGATGTGTCCCGATTTACTTTGGCATTGAACCTTACGTCATCATTGACAACACGCCGTGGCGGTGCACCGGCTCATATGAATACGCTACTTCACCCGTGTGGAGAGCATACGAACTACTAGACAGTATTTTAAAACCATTGCTACCAATCGGCTTAATCCTGGTGTTCAACGGGTTAACCGTAAGACATATCGTTGCTGCAATTAGAGTCCGCAGAAGGCTTCGACACAGCAGCGACAATCAGAAAGATGCCGAGGTGGGAAAACGCAGAAAGTCAATTATTTTGCTGTTTTCCATATCAGCTAATTTCATATTATTTTGGATGCCCTATGTAGCCCATTCCCTGAAATGGCAACTGCAAAACTATTTTTACGAGGACAGATATTTGAGTTCCCCGGTATACATCCTACAGCAATTTGGGTTAATGTTGCTAATTCTCAGCGTGTGCACTAATACTTGTATCTATACACTGACACAGAGGAAATTCAGAGAAGAGCTGAGGAATGGAATGGTGTATGTGTTTACATTAAATGGCCATCTGTGTAGATAACGCCCGCCTCCAATGGCAATTCAGCGGAGTTTTCAAATAAAGCCGTTTTCCAATGAACAGGGTTGGCAAATATGTCCTAAACTCAATTAATCATATACCTGCTCATCCGGAAATTGTAGAATTCACGGAAGATTGCTGACTTCATGCAGTTCAGGTAGGGAGCAACAGAAACGTTCAATGCTGCTGCCGTGTTTGTTACAATAGTTGGAGTATGTTGCAAACTATCACAGACACTCGACTGTCACAAGGGCAGGGATGGCTGCAGGACTTTCCGTGTTTTAGATGTTGAAAAATGGGCAGGGTCGGGTAACAGAGTGCAAAGGGGGCGCGATGGCAGATCAGGGATAGTAAGGCAGATGCAGAAAGGGAGGACAAAGTGCAGCGTTCGTTTGTTAATAGACTGTGAGATGAACACAGAAACATGAAGGGCGCGATCTCCCTATTTGGAGTATTCTATACAGCCGCTCACCAGATTAACAAAAAGAACTGCAAGGGGAACAGCGAGGAACCGATTGGAAGGGAAAGATCGACACGTGTCATGCTATTGGCACGGGTAAATGAAACTTCCACAATATTCTTTGGCACCTCCCCAGGGTAAAAGGTTTCGGTATGGCATAATTTCTCAGTTGTGTCCAGGAAGGATTCACGTCACTATAAGAAGACACTCGGACTAGCGAACAGTCCAAACCGGATCTAATAATAGAAAAGGAAACGGATCAGGTGACAGATCTCTCCGCGGGTCAGCATGTCAGAGCGATAGGGCAGAACTCCCCGACATTTACCTTGCACGGGGATAGGACCAGGAGCATGGAATGTATTTAATTGGGGCTCTGCGAATTATGGGGCTACCTGACAGGAACTTGTGAAGGTAAATTGGGAAATGGTGTACTCCGGGAAATGCGCAGCAGATATATGGTGATTGTTGAAGGAACAATGACATGAGGTTCAGTATAGGCTTGTCTCTTTATGGCAGGGAAAGGATAATAGCGTAATGTAACCCTGGGAGACAAGAAGATTGGAACGATTCAAGAGGAAGAAAGAAAGATACTTAAGATTTAGGAAGAAAGGATCACATAGGGCTATGGCGAGTCACAGTGCAGACAAGAAAGAATTTAACAGTGGACTTAGAAGAGGTAGAAGGGGGGTTGAGAAGGCCTTGGCGAGTTGCACTGTGAAGAGCAGGAGGAGACTGGAGAGAGTGGGGGCAGATCAGAGGAAAACTTGTGTCTGGAGTCCAAGGAGGCAGTGAATCTCCTCACCGAATACATTGATGAATGTGAACACAGCGAAAAAAAGCAGATATGCTCGAACATGCCGACGCTGAAAAAGAGGATGCGCTGGAAACTTGGAAAACATTATGACGGATAATTTCCCCGATATAGCAAAGGATATAGTCCAGGCAATTTTGGACGGCGAGCGAAGTTACTGCTGAGCTTTTGGACAGGATATTTGTGTCTTCGCTGGCCACAGAGGTAAAACTAGACGATTTCAGGTTGGAAAAAGTTATTCATTTGTTGACGTAAGATAACAGCTATACTTCTTGAAATTATAGACCAGGGAGTCTTACATCAGTAGTGGGTAAACTACTGGAGAGGATTATTGAAGAGGAAATTAATGAGAATTTGGAGAAACGTAGTCTGGCTACGGAGAGACAACATGGCATGTTGTCCTTTCTGAGCCAGACAGAATTATTTGAAAAAGTGAAATTAAAACAAACAGAAGAATCAGAACAGTCGATGTGGGTGCATTAATTTTGGTCAGGCGTTTGATCAGTTCCCCATAGTAGACTCATTCAGAAAGTCAGGAGGCGGGTGAACCAGGGAAGCCTGGCTGGTTGGTTCACAATTGGCTTACTCACAGAAGGCAGATGATTAGAGTGAATTCTGACCGGAAGGCAGCGGGCAGCGGTGTTCCACAAGGAGGATCGAAATTTCGGTACACTTTACAACTATACTTGAAATCTGCAGTTACGGTGCTCCGAGAAATAGGGCTGAGGGGAATAACCGATTTAATCTGATCACCCAGCAGCAGCTGGATAATTTATAGAATTATATTATGAAGACTCGCAGTCCTCTTTTATTGTCATTTAGTAATGCATGCATTAAGAAATGATACAATATTTCCTCTGGTGTGATATCACAAAACACCGGACAGACCAAGACGGAAAAAACGAACAAAACCACATCATTATAACGTGTAGTTACAACAGTGCAACAAGACCATAACTTGATGAGGAACAGTCCGCATCTCACGCAGACGGGAGAAGGAACAAAAACTCCCCCTGCCATGCCCGACCACAGTCAACTCTGAGTCTTCAGAAAACTTTGAGCTCCGATCAGCCCTCCGACACCGAGTACCGAGCACCACCTCTGTCCGAACGATTCGACCTCAATCATCTTTATTAGAGGTGTACAAGATAATGAGAGGCATTGACCGTGTGGATATTCAGAGGCTTTTTCCCAGGACTGAAATGGCTAGCACGAGAGGGCACAGTTTTAAGGTGCTTGGAAGCAGGTACAGAGGAGATGTCAGGGGTAAGACTTTTACACAAAGAGTGGTGAGTGCGTGGAATGGGCTGCCGGTGGCGATGGTGGAGCCGGCAACGATAGGGTCTTTGAATGGTCTCCTGGATGACTATATGCAGCAGTAGAAAAATAGAGGGCTATGTGTAAAACCCAGGTAGTTCGAATGTAGGGACATGTTCAGCACAGCTTTGTGGGCCGAAGGGCCTGTATTGTGCTGTATGTTTTCTATGTTTCTATGACCGCACCTTTCCGAGATTTAACAACTTTTCCATTTATTTGTGCTTCTCAAAAATGTGTACAGTACAATTAAACCTCCCCCGGAAGTTCAAAATGAGCAATCCAGGCTGCCTTATATTTCCACACAACTAAAGGGGAGAATCGGTTAATTACCCTTTAATTTAAATTTTGCACTCTTATTTAATTTAATACACACACACACACACACACACACACACACACACACACACATATATACATGTATTAATTTACCTTTTTCGTCTATGATGAATTACATTGTACTGCTGCCGGAAAGATAACACGTTCCAGGACATTGCCGGTGATATTAAACCAGATTCTGACATTGTCAGGGGAGACCCTCCCACCGGTCACGTGATCACACATTACCGCAGATGTGCAGCAGTTGCGGTTGTTACGGGCCTGCGGTTTCGCACTGTGGACTGTTACTTTAAGAGCGCCTGAGTGAGGCGGGACTATGACGTCAATCACAAGCTTTCGCAGTTTGTGCAGATTAAAATAGACAGACAGAGAGATAGATAGAGAGAGAGAGAGAGAGAGAGAAAGAGAGAGAGAGAGAGCACAGCTACTCTCGCAGT
This sequence comes from Mobula birostris, assembly GCF_030028105.1. Lineage (NCBI taxonomy): Eukaryota > Metazoa > Chordata > Chondrichthyes > Myliobatiformes > Myliobatidae > Mobula > Mobula birostris. The sequence continues at coordinate 14,921,277 of NC_092382.1, forward strand.
CTGAGTAAGAGTTGGAACTAAGAACTGCCGGGGCAGGTTTGCTCCAGATGTGTGTGTCTCACACTTCGTATTATCCACCGGAGTGGATTCAGGAATGATCTGTGGGACCACTCGAAGTTAACCCTTGCCTGGGTATATGATGTGGTAACCACTTGAAGACGACATTCCTGTGACAGGTCACTTTTATGAGATATTTGAGTGGACTTTGGATCGATTCAATGGATAAGATCTTCGACGACGGCTCTTTCGTTTATCTGTGAAATTCGACGTGATCGCCTTCTCTCTACGGTTGTCTGGGATTACAGATATCTCTCTCTCTCACATCATTCACATCGTGGACAACTGAACTTGCATATTTCACCCTCGTAAGACTCTAGCTTTGTTTCCAAGTTTGTTACCTCGGAAGCCACACACATATATATACCTACATAACACTGTTAACTTTTCTTTATCCTTCTTAAGTTAAGATATTATAAGTAGTTACTAATAAAGATAGTGGTTTTAACATCTAAACCAGACTCCATTTGTAATCTATTGCTGCTGGTTCGTAACACCGGTTTGTTTCCCAAGTCCCACCCTCCGCTCTGCTTTACTGAGCCGAGGGAGGGATCGCTGACTGCGGGGTGAAGACATCAAGTTCACATCGGTGCGTATCGAGGCCGGTCCCAAGCGGGGAGGCCTGATGTTGGGCAGTCAGTCCCGTTAACTTCTCCGAATTGGCGGCCTCGCCCCGCTTCCTGGAGCAGAATCTGCCGGCGTCGGTCCGGGTTGTGGGACCTTCACAGCGAACCATCTGAAATGAGCCTCTGCTCAGTCCCTGTTGTCTAGTTCTGACGGGCGGGGGAGGAATGAGGCGGTGATGCCGGGACTATACCCATCTTTCATCTTTCATCTTTCGTCCGTTCAGACAAGGCGGTGGCGTCCAGATCAGTCACCTCCTCCCACTGTGGATGGGCATTTGTTTTTCAGCCCATTTCACAGTTATGACCTGCTGAAGTGCAGCCATTGTTTCCCGATGTATGACCCTATTTACGGGAGATTTGGACCTCTTGCATTCATCTGTGCTGCTCAAAAAATTTTACACTCCCACACACACACATACACACACACACACACACACACACACACACACACACATGTCCTTATTGTGGTACACAGTTTTTCTCTGTTATTATATATTACTTAGTATTGCTGCCGTAAAGACAACACATTTTTATGACACATACCGGTGATATTGAACCTGATTCTAATATTGACATGAGAGACTCACCAATCCCGTTTACCGCGGAGCTGCAGCATCTGCAGGTTTGTGTCCGCTCCCCCACCACCGCTCTCCGCCCACCACAGCGCTGGAGACGCGGAGCTCATACTGCGCATGCTCAGTCTCGATAGTCGGTGGTTTCCTTTCCGTTCAGCGTTGATGCGGATCGTCGGCGGGGAGCCGGGGGAAGATTTACTGTCGGCGGGGGAAGCTCCCATCGGTGAGTATTGAGGCCGGTCCCGAGCGGGGAAGTCTGACGATGGGCAGAGAGTCCCGTTAACTCACACGGACAGGCGGTTTCGGTCCGGGTTGCTGGCCAAAACTTGCCGGGGTCGATCCTGGTTGTGGGACCTTCACACCGAGCCGCCGGAGATGAGCCTCCGCTCAGCCCCTGTTGCTCTAGTCCTGGGAGCGGGATGAGGCGGGATGCTGGAACTACTCCCATCTGTGGAGTTGTACCCGGGGATCTTTATGTCCATCACCCGGCCTGGTAGCGGATCCAAACTTCACCTGCGGCGATGCCTGGGGTCGACAATTGTTTTACATAGTTCCAGTACACGGGAAGCGGCCATTCGGCCTGTCGTGCTTTTGCAGACAGAGAAGATTAATGGCAGTAACTCCACGTTCGAGGCATTTCCCCACGTGTATGAGCAGTTTTATCTTTTCCCCGTTGAGACCAGCAGTGACATCCAGATCTGTGACGGCATCTCTTTCTGTCTGGGCATTTTGTTCTTGATTCCATTCCCCTGTTACGACCTGCCGATATTTCCGGGTATATGACCATATTAATGTGAGAATTAAGCGTATTCCATTTATGTGTGTGTGTGTGTATATATATATTATCTGAATGGGGGCTGATTAGGAAAAGGGGAGGTGCAACGAGACCTGGGTGTCATTATACACCAGTCATTGAAAGTGGGCATGCAGGTACAGCAGGCGGTGAAAAAGGCGAATGGTATGCTGGCATTTATAGCGAGAGAATTTGAGTACAGGAGCAGGGAGGTACTACTGCAGTTGTACAAGGCCTTGGTGAGACCACACCTGGAGTATTGCGTGCAGTTTTGGTTCCCTTAATCTGAGGAAAGGTTTCCTTGTCATAGAGAGAGTACAAAGAAGGTTCACCAGATTGATTCCTGGTATGGCAGGACTTTCATATGATGAAAGACTGGTTCGCCTAGTCTTATAGTCGTTGGAAGTTAGAAGATTGAGGGGGTATCTTATTGAAAGGTATAAAATCCTACAGGGATTAGACAGGCGAGATGCAGGAAGATTGTTCCCGATGTTGGGGAAGTCTAGAACGAGGGGACACAGTTTGAGGATAAAGGGGAAGCCTTTTAGGACCGAGATTAGGAAAAACTTCTTCAAACAGAGAGTGGTGAATCTGTGGAATTCTCTGCCACAGGAAACAGTTGAGGCCAGTTCATTGGCTATATTTAAGGGGGAGTTAGATATGGCCCTTGTGGCTAAAGGGATCAGGGGGTATGGAGGGAAGGTTTCTGAGTTGGATGATCAGCCATGATCGTACTGAATGGCGGTGCAGGCTCGAAGGGCCGAATGGCCTACTCCTGCACTTATTTTCTATGTTTCTATATTTCTATGTGGGTTCCTCAATAGTGTGTACACTTTAGTGAAAACTCTCTACAGATGTTCCAGAGGAAAAACTCGTTCTCTCTGATGTTTCCACACAATTAAAGTGGGGAATCGTTTATTATTGTCATGTACCGAGGTATAGTGAAAACCTGTCTTGTGAACCATCCATAGTAATCAATACATTACAACAGAACATTGAGGTGATGGAAGGTAAAATAATAACTGAATGTAACAAATCATTATGGTTACAGAGAAAGTGCGGTGCAGGTAGACATATGGTCCAAGGTCACATGGAGTTAGATAGTGAGGTCGACAGTCCATCTTATTAAGCTGTGTCCTATCATACTGGGAACATTCAATTTGATATCACAGCAAAATGGAGGCCATCCTTCAGCCCAGTGGTATGTTTCTGTTTTCTTTTAATCTTCCACCGGATGGGTGGGGAGAGGTGAGAATGTCCAGGTTTGTGGAGAACTTTGATTATGTTTCCTGTTTTGCTGAGGCAACGGGGAATATAGAGACAGTTCATGGGGGGTGGGGGCGGCCTGTTTCTATGTTGTGCTCAGCTGTGTCCACAGTTCTCTGATGTTTCAACTTCTCATGGGCAGAGCAGCAGCCGTACGAAGGCGGGAAGTATCCAGATCGGATACTTTCCGTGACTCATTGATAAAGTTTGGTCAGGGGCAAACGGTATATGCCAAATTTCTTATTGTTTGTTCTAGCTGTGTCATTTTAGGATACCTCACTGATCAGTATCAGCAAACTTTCTTCTGACCTATGTCATCGTTGTAAAGTGCTCTCTTTCACCTTTTACTTCATTTAATTTTCCAGGATTCGTTGTTGTTTTATTATTTTTTTATTTTTTTCTGTGTTTTTGTTGTTGTTTTTTTTTCCTTTGTTAATAAGAACTACCAGAGGTCTAATTGAATACAGCACGAGGCAGGGTAAAAGCAGGCATTACAATTTTAGTTTCTCCGTTAAAAAGTGGCCTAGTGTTGATCCTTGACACTATGAAACTCATAACATCTTATATTAAGTTTGTTATTTCGTTTCTCAGTTATTTTTGGTGAGCCACTTCCTCCGTTTCCAGGGCAACGGCCTGTCAGAGCTGCAGCAAGTGTTGCACATTTTGCCGCTCTGTGGTCACCGCCTCTCAGCGTAGAGACAGTGGCCCCAGGAGCAAATGTAACAGAATGACAGTGGGAGGATAGGATGCTGTGAGCATTGACTGTATAGGATATATTACACCAGGGTCAGAATGAACTCAGAACTAGCAAATTGGAGGGGTCAGAGTGGCATTTACACAAATGGTTTAAACATTTTAGTCTGTCCCAAATATTTTGCAAACAGCTACTATCTGTGCATTGAAAATGAACAAAAAATGCTGTTACCGGAAATGTAAAGTAATACAAGAGAGAATGCTGGAAACGCTCAGCAGATCGGCAGCATCTTAGACAGTCCCAGTTCTGAAAGGGTCAATCCACACCATTTCTCCTTTGAGGAATGTAGCTGGATGTACTGAGACCCCAGCATTTTCTGTTTTATAATTTTACATTTTGTTTCTGCTACCCTGAGGGAAACATGGCAGCCAATCGTGTTGGGCAGGATCCCTCACGGCAATAAGATGGTGATCAAATGTGCTCAGTTTAGCTTCTGGAGATATGCTGAAGTGTAGCGGTATCCTCTCTCAAGCTACAGCCTGGTTCACCAGCCTGAGCCCCGACCCCGGCAGAGGGTCTTCAGGTTCCAGTTCCAGCTCAGTTTGTAAATCAAAAGTGGCAGCAGCACCACGGCAAATCGCCGGCATCGAAGCGTCTGTGACTGGGTCATACTATCAGGATGGATTCTCTCAGAACATGGAACTGGCAGTGTATGGATTTCAATCCAGGTTGGCAATTCTACAGCTGGGATTGGAATTTCCTCAGTCTGCAGTGAAGCTGCAGCCTCGGGTGGTTGGACATTGGTTTTGGGGAAATCACCGACTACACCATCCAGCGGGACATCATATCTGTCAAGTATTCTGGAGATGTTAGAGGAGGTAAATATGTAGATAGATGAAGTTGAGCCGTGATTTTGTCTAAATGGACTTTGGTAAAGCCTCAAACAAGATCCCGCACGGCAGCTGATCTGGAAGCTTCGGTCACATGGGATTCACGGGGAGCTAGCGAGGTTGATTCACACTGGGATCAATGACAGGAAGAAGATAATAATACAGTTCCTCTTGTCCTTATCTACCTCCCCTTCAGCCTCTGCAACTTCCACAATATACAGTGAGGTCTTACAACTAAACATATCTTTACCTTCCTCGCTCCCACCCCACCCTCCTCTTTCAACAGGGATCATCCCTCCTCAATTCCCTTGTTCAATCATCCCTCCTCACTAATTTCCCTCCAGTCACTTATCCCTACAAATGGCCTTGGTTCTACACCTACCCGTACACCTTCTCCCTCGCCTTCATGCATAGCCCAAAACAGTCCTTCCAGACGAGGCAACACCTCACCTGCGAATCTGTTGGGGTCGTCTATTGTGTCCCGTGCTCCCGATGGAGCCTGATTTACATTGGTGAGACCCACCGTAAATTGGGAGACCGTTTTGTTGAGCGTCTCTGTATCATCTGCAAGAAGGGGGACTTCGCAGTGGCCAAACATTTTAATTATGATTCCATTCTGACGTCTCGATTTATGGTCTCCTTTCGTGCTGGGATGAGAACACCCCCAGAGTGAAGGGGCAACACCATATATTCCATCTGGGCAGTCTCCAACCCGATTACATGAGTATTGAATTCTCCTTCCAGTAAACACGTCCAACGCCTCACACTCCTCTATGCCCTTCTCTGAACTTTCATTTCTGCTCACCAGCCTATTGCTTTCCCCTGAGTCCCCTCCTTCCCTTTCTCCTATTGACACTGTCCGATTCTCTCTTCTCCAGCCGTTAACTTGTTCTACACTTGACTTCACTGGCACCGTCCAGCTCGCCTCTTTCTCCTCCCTAAAGTTTTATTCAGGTATCTTGTCCATCCCTCCTCAGTAATGAAGGAGACTTTTTGCCAAAAATGTTGACTGTTTACACTTTTCCACAGACACTGCCTGATGTGCTGAGTTCCTGCAGTATTTTGTGTGTGTAGCTTTGAATTTCCAGAATTTGCAGGTTCTCTCGTGTTTAAGTGAGGTATGGACAACATTTTTTTTCAAAAGTGTTGCTCCCTCGGAATTTTTTTGTTGATGATAGACTGCTTGGAGATGAACACAAATATAAGTTCAGACTACTTGTATCACATAGGAATTTGGAGAAACAACAAATGAACTTTTATTGAATATAATGTGTTTAATTGCATGATTTTGCTGATGCTTTGGAATAGCTCAACTAAGTTTAAATTATTTTGTTAATGATTTTCATTTGTACTCAGTGTCTGAGCCTGCTCGCTTTAGTGTGCAACAATAATTCGCCAGCATTGATGAATTCCAGTTGCCCCGGTGTCTTCTCTCCATGACCGCTATCTCCTGGTGAAACCTTTCACCTGCTCATCACTAACAGCAGCGAGATTTACAGGGAAGAAGTCTAAACGGGAATGCAGAAAATGTATCTTTACTGACATGTTGTATTTCATGGTTTTATATGTTTGAAGCATGATTTCAACCAGCTGCATGTAGGTTGGTGCTCTGTAGATGCCGAGAACAAAATTCAACAACTTTCTTGAATGCCTTCCATGTGATTTTCTCCGGTCCCACTAGAAATTCTTCAAGTTGCCTGTCATTGATGACCTGTTTGACTTGTGGACCAACAAAAGTGCTTTCCTTAATCTTGGCATCAGTTATTCCGGGAAACATCTGTCTCAAATATCAAAATCTTTCATAGAAATGTTTGTGCCTGGTGATAGAAAATTCCATCCTTACAATCCTGAACCCTATAATATTTATAAAAGCCTGTCCTTCCGTGCAGCAGCCGCGACGCCTAAGCATGCCTGGACAAGATAGGAAACTTGCCAACTTACATTGTAGGCAACATTTTAATTGACTTAAATTATGAATTGAAATAATAAGCATAAGTGATTTCAAAAAAATGGAGCGTGGTAGGGAAACTTCATGTTGGTTTTCATGATCAGTAGCCCAAAATTCAGAAGATACACCTGAAGGTTGAGGAAGCAAAGCCGTTGTTGTCCAGAGTGATTACCGTAATAATTATTTGGGCTTTGTTGAGATTATATCTGGAATATGCTCCCCATACTAACATGGGTTCTGTAGACCAAAGAACAAACCGCCAGAGGAACTCAATGGGTCGGGCAGCATCTGTGGAGGGAAATCAATTTTCAATATTTTGGGCTGAGACCCTCCCTCTGGACTGAGAGTGGACGGGAAATAGTCAGAGAAAAGAGGTGAGGGGTGGAGATGGGGCAAGACCTGAGGAGTGAGAGGTGGATCCAGCTGAGGAGGGAGGTGGGAAGGTGGAACTAGTGACAGGGGTGCGAAGTAAGTGTTTGGGCCAACATGGGGCTGCAGAAATGGAATTTAAATCCATGGAGGGTTATCGAAGAAGTTAGAGAGTGTTTGTTTTAGAGATTCAGCAGAATGAGTATTGGAGGACGATGAAGTCTCAGTGATCGTCTTCGCATAAAACAGAGGCCGGCAGATGTGTGGAGACCGAAGGGATCGAGGAACTGTGGATCGGACAAAAACTCTTGGCTGAGATGGGAGAACAACCGACATCTTGTTGATGGTTTGAGGGGCTGAATGGCCACCTCCTACTGTTTCTCACTTGATATTTCAGTGTTCCTGTCCAGCGAGGCTCCGGAGGAATGTGAATAGAAATTAGTGCTTACAAGCATAGAAGTGATTTCCATGAAACCTGCACAACTCCTGTTCGGGTGGGAATTGTGTATCGGACCGGGATGGGAATCGAAACCGTAACTCGGAGAACCGGGAGGTGGAGCGATAGGGATGGGGAAGACAAAGAGGGAAAATTTTAAAATGTAGCTGGTGTAAAAAATGAAATAACGTGTAAAACGCAGCGGTGGGTCGGGCTGCGTGTGAGGGGCGAGGAACAGAGTCACCGGTTCAGATGGGAGACCCTCCACCCGTCACGTGATCCCGTTTCTCGCTCCCATTTCAAGCGCAGATCTGCAGCATCTGCGGGGTTTTATTATCGAGGTCCCGCCTCCGCCTCAGCCCCCCGCTGCCGAGGCTCCGCCCCCGCTCTCACAGTCCCCGGATGGGCGGTGCTGTTCTTACCGTTCTCTGTTGAAGCGGATCGTTGGCTGGGAGCCGGTGAACCGATTGCTGTCTGCGGGACAAATTAATCAAGTTCTCATCGGTCAGTGTTGAGGCCGGTCACTAGGTGTGAACGCGACCGACAATTTCCCATCGGTGAGTACTGATGTCGATCCCGGTGGGGTGGGGTGGGGTGGGGGGGGTGCTGATGTTGGGCAGAGCGTCCCGTTAACTTCCTCGAACTGGCGGCCTCGTCCCACTTCCTGGACACAACCTGCCGGGGTCAGTCCGGCTTATGGGACCGTCACACCGAACCGCCTGAGATGAGCCGCCGCTCAGCCCCGGTTGTTCTGGTCCCAGGAGCGGGATGAGGTGGTGAAGCCGAGACTGAACAAATCCATTAAGATGTAGCTGGGGACCTTTACCTCCATCACCCGGCCCGGTCTCGGATCCAAACTTCACCTGGATCGGTGCCTGGGGTCTTTAATTGTTTTACATATGTCCAGCACACTGGAATCGGCCGTTCGGCCTGGTGTGTTCTTGCAGACGCGAGGGTTCAACAGAGTAATCACACCCTCGGGACACTGATCCACGTGTATGAGTAGTTTCATTTATCCCCCGTTCAGACAGGACAGTGAGATCCAGATCTCTAACGTAGGACAGTGAGATCCAGATCTCTAACGTCCTCTCGGGGTACTGGGAAGTTTATTTCCATCTTCTTTCCATTGCAACGACTTGCCGAAATGCAGCCAGTGTTTCCCGATATATGAGCCTATTAATGCGGGAATTAAGTGTTGTTTCATTTATCTGAGTTTCTCGGAATTGTGTACACTCCCTCCAGAAATTCCAAAGGAGCAACCCAGGCCGTCTAATATTTCCACACGATTAAAATGGGGAATCTTTATTTTGTTTTACATGTACAGAGGTAGAGTGAAAATCGTGTCTTCGGTATCATCCACACAGATCAATACATTACAGCAGTACATTGAGGCAAAACAATACCTGAGTGTAACAACTCATTCTGGTTACAGAGGAAGTGCAGTGCAGGTAGATATGTGGTGCAAGGTCAGATCGATTTAGACTGTGAGGTCAGGAGTCCACTCAACACGCTGGGAACATTCAGTTCGCTTATCACAGCAGAACGGACACCATCCCTGAGCCTGGTGGTATGTTTCTGTTTTATTTTATCTTCGCCCCTGTGGAAGGGTGAGAAGTGAGAATGTTCAGGTTGTGGGGATCTTTCATTATGTTGGCTGCTTTACTGAGGCAGCGGGAAGTGTAGACTGAGTCCATGGAGGGGAGGTTGGTTTCTATGGTGTGCTCAGCTGTGTCCACAGTTCTCCGCTACTTCATTCAGTTAAAGAAATAGCAGTAGACAGTAGTTGTATTAAGCTGTGCGGTATCGGGATGGGATACTTTCTCCGGAGCACTGATGAAGCGTGTAGGGTGGAAAACGACATATACCGAACTTCTTAGTCAAGTCAAGTTTATTGTCATTTCGACCATAAGCTACTGGGACAGTACACAGTAAAAAGAAAATAACGTTCCTCCAGGGCTATTGTTTGCTCTGGCTTTGTTATATTGGAATCTGTTATCTAGTAGTGTGTACTATTATTTCAGTGTCTGTGTATTACTGGACGACCATCGGAGAGTGCACTTGATTCCTTCTCCCACCGGGTTCCATCTGCTCATTCCCTGCCCATCTGGTTCAACCTCTATCCAGTCTGAATCCCACCAACTCAATGATATATATCAACCCACTGTTCAATCTCTGTCCAGTCTGTATCCCACCACATCAATGATATCTATCAACCATTTTGTTCAATCTCTGTCCAGCCTGTGTCCCAATGCCACAATGATATATTTCAGCAAACTCTCTTCTAAATTTTGTCTTCATTGCGAAGATTTGTTTTACAAGTTTTCCAGGATTGGGTTTTTGATAGCTGGAGCTACCAGAGGTTTAATTGAACACAGCAGGTGGCAGGGTAAAAGCAGCCATTTCAATTTTAGTTTCACCGTTACAAAATGGCTGCAGTGTTAATCTTTGTCAAAATGAAACTCACAGCATCTGATGTTGAGTTTGTTATTTCCTTTTTCGGTTATTTTCGGTGAGCCACTTCCTCTGTTTCCAGGGTAACAGCCCGTCAGAGCTGCAGCAAGTGCTGCACTTTCTATCGCTCTGTGGTCACCGCTTCTCAACGTAGAGACAGTGGCCTCAGGAGCAAATGTAACAGTGACTGTGGGAGGAAAGGATGCTGTGAGCATTGACTGTATGGAATGTATTGCACCAGGGTCAGAATGAACTGAGAACTAACAAATGGTTTGGGGTGGGGTGGCATTTACTGTTTAGGGTGTTGTTGATATTTTACAATCAGTTACTATCTGTGCATTAAAACGAGGAGGGAGAGAATACTACAGTTGCAGGAAATTCAAAGTAAGGAGGAGAAAATACTGGAAACGCTCAGCAGATCGGCAGCACCTTGGACAGTCTCAGTTCTGAAACTGGGTCTTCCACCATTTGTCCTTTCAGAGATGTAGTCTGATGAACTGAGTTCCCAGCATTTTCTACTTTATAATTTTACATTTTGTTCCTGCTACACTGCAGGAAACATGGCAGCCAGCTGTACTGGGCGAGATCCCACGCAGCAAGAAGATTGAACTGGGATTAGCTGAGACACTGCCGCATATTACCGGCAGCAAAGAGCCCTGGGAGAGTTGGTGCTTGAGATACAATCTTGGGATGGGGGCTCCAGGAATATGGAACTGGTAGTGTTTGGGCTTCGGTCTACGTTGGTGCTTTTGCAGATGTGGCTGGATGTTCCTCCTTCCGCAGTGAAGCAGACGTCTCCAGGGGCTGGATATTGGTAGCGTGAGTCTGTCAGTGTGAGATGTGGAAACACCCAATGTGATATGTGGAAAAGATGTGTGAGGCTCTGGGTGTGGGCTGTGACCCTCTGAGGTTGGATCCTGGAATACCACACATTTTCACCCAGATAAAATGAATCAGGGGATCAGGTTGTCCGGGTTTATGAGATGTTGAGCGAATATTTCTGTTCTGTGCTCAGATGTTTGGTTCTGAGGTTCTGGAGTTCTGAAGCAAAGCAGAGAATGAGTTCCCATTCCATCCCTCGCAGGGAGAGGCTGTGATTAATACGCTGTTTCGTGTTTGCCCCAGTAGAAATAGACCGGGGTTTCAGAATTCAATTCACTTTTGGAAATTCCCCCTCACTGTCAACTGTCTATCTGCCAGTGGGAGTCAAAGGGAAACTCAAGATGCTGAAGATAGAACAGAACGTGGAACAGTACATCACAGGAACAGGCACATCGGCCACAATGGTGTGCCAAACCAGATAAAAAATAAATCAACCCCCCCCAAAAAAAAATAATGACGCCTACGTACACAACGTCCATATCCTCTCAATCTTCCTCACACCCATGTGCCTACCTAAACATCTCTTAATAGCCTCCAATGTGTTGGCTTCCACCACCATAACAGACAATGCATTCCAGGCATCCACACCTCTCTGAGTAGAACAACTTACCCTAACATTTCCTTTGCAACTACTCCCTCACACCTTCATTGCATGTCCTCTGGTATTAGACATTTCTAAACAGTGAAACAATACTCCCCGTCTACTCTATCTATGTCTTTCATAATCTTATAAACCTCCATCCGATCTTCCCTCAGTCCCTACCACTCCATGGAGAACAACCCAAGATTTTCCACTAAAAACTGGATGATGTTTGAATCCATTCTGATGAAAGGTTAGGAAACCGAATTGCTAACTTTTTTCCTCTCCTCACAGCTGTTCCTTACCTGCTGAGCATTTCTAGTGATTCCAGTTTATCTGTATTACATTCACCCTGGAACATTTTGTGAGAGTTGACAGAAGAGTAAAGAAGGCACAGCTTTTCCTAGTACATTATCCTGGTACCAATTGTCCTGTTTTCCCCGGAAATGTATTCAGTACAGCTGTTGATAACAAGGTTCACAAGAATAATCTGAAGAATAAGCATTATGCATGTGGAGCATTTGATGGACCTGGGCCTGTGTTTAGTGGGGTTCAGAGGGATGGTGGTTGGGGTTTGGTGTGGGGGGGGTGGAAGTTAGGGCGGGGGTGATTATTTACACCAACTGAATAACAGCAAGTCTGGATGCAGTGGGAATGGAGAGGGTGTCTTGATTAGACGGAGAGTCTGGGATCTGAGAGTGCTGGCTCAGAATAAAGAAGCTTCACTTTAAAACTGAGGTGAGAGCAATTACTTCAGCCAAATGTTGGTTCATCTGTGGAATTTGATGCCACAGAGGGTGGTGGAGGCTGTCGTTAGGTATATTTATGTTCTGGATTGCTAAATGGGTTGAGTATTATAGCAGGGAAGCAACAATACAGTGTTGGAAAAATAATGCTTCATGATTGATTATGGAGCAGACTAGAATGACTGTATTACCTAATTCTACTATGTATTATGACTTGTATCTTATACCATGACTGAATGATGACTTATCAAAAAGAAGAGAAAATCTGCAGTTTCTGGAAATCCGAGCAATGGATGGCATGTTATCACCATTACACAGACCTGACTGTTACAAGGGCAGGATTGGTGTTTGATGCTCCAGGTTTTAGTTGTTTCATAATACATATGGGCGGGGGGTGGTGAATGGGGGGGAATTCTCTGTACTAATTAGGGATGGTATCACAGCGACATACACAGAGGACATCAATGTGGGTGAAAGTCAGAAACGGGAAGGGGGCTATCATTCTGGGAGTATTCTATAGGCCTCCCCCAAAGCCACAGGGATAATGAGAGCAGATAACTTGGCAGCGTTGGGAAAGGTGCAAAAGCAACAAGGTTGTTATCACTGTTGATCTCAACTTTCCTGATGTTGATTCCACCTCCTTGTTCCAAAATGTGTCAATGAGGCAGAATGTGTTGTGTGTCCAGGAAGGATTCTTGACACAGTATGTGGATGGGCTCACTGGAGGAGTTGCCGTACTGTATCTCGTATGAGGCAATGATGCTGGTCAGGTGACTGATGTCACAATGGGTGGCCCTTTTGAGATAGTAACCACAACACCCCAACTTTTATCATGGTCATGGACAAGGATAGTAGCAGACCCTACGAGACAGTATTTAATTAGTGGATGGATAGTTACAATGGTATTTGGAACAACTTTGGAGTGTAAATTGGGAAAACATTTTCAACGGGAAACACACAATGGAAATGTGAAGGTTGTTTCAAGAACACTTATATGCAGTTCGGGGTAGATTTGTTCCACCCACAGTGAAACAATGTTTATATAAACAAACTGTGATCACAAGAGATGAGAACATTTAAGCAAGAGGGAAAAGGAAGCATTATTTAGGTTTAGGAAGCAACATCCAAGCAAGGCTCCAGAGAATTATAACGTAGCCTGGAAGGAGGTTAAGAAGTGACTTAGAGGTCGAAGGAACTTGAGAAGTCCTTGAGAAGCAGGACGAAGGAAAGCCAAAGGTGTTCTGCATGTGGGAAAAGAAGAGGAGGATGAATAGACTGAGCGTAGGACTACACAGGAGCAAGGGAGGAAATGTGCCTGGAGGATGCGGTGATAGGCGAGGTGCTTAATGAATGCTTTGCTTCAGAGTTACCAATGAGATAGACAGTGATTGTGACGATAGCAGTTGGGATGTGTAGATGGAGTGAAGAGGCCAGGAGTGAAATGGGCCTGACACAGGAAATTGGGACCATCTCTGTGGGCACTGTGGTCAGCATTGTCTCATTGGGCTGAAGGGTCTGTGTCTGTGCTCTGTTGCTCTGTGACTCTATCAGTAAGATTCGCCAGATATCACTGGACAGACATACAGACATGGTGTGGGAGTTGATGTTAACAGGGAATGTTTGTTCCCTAAGCAAACTGCTGCTCTGATACACAGGGTGGTGATACTGTCACATTTTGCAAAGAATCGTACTCTCTCTGACTCACTGTCTGCTTGTTGTATGTAATTCAGGGCATCACCAACAGCTGGAGCTGTCCTGCACCGCGACCAAAGTGTGAACAAGACGACGACAATCGACAATCGTCAGTCAGAATCAGAATGGCTACAGGTATGTTCACTGGGATCTTTATAATTAAACTTCTGCCCTGTAGCTGCACATCGAAGGTTCAATCGTTAGGCATTAATATCGAAATAGTAAAATGGATTCAGCAGTGGCTAGATGGGAGACGCCAGAGAGTAGTGGTGGATAACTGTGTGTCAGATTGGAGGACGGTATGTAGCGGTGTGTCTCAGGGATCTGTAGTGGATCAAGTGTTGTTTGTCATATATATTAATGATCTGGATGATGGGGTGGTAAATTGGATTAGTAAGTATGCAGATGATACTAAGATAGGTGGAGTTGTGGATCATGAAGAAGGTTTTCAAAGCTTGCAGAGAGGTTTAGACCACTTAGAAGAGTGGGCTGAAAGATGGCAGATGGAGTTTAATGCTGATAAATGTGAGGTGCTACATTTTGGTGGGACTAATCAAAATAGGACATACATGGTAAATGGTAGGGCATTGAAGAATGCAGTAGAACAGAGGGATCTAGGAATAATGGTGCATAGTTCCCTGAAGGTGGAATCTCATGTGGATAGGGTGGTGAAGAAAGCTTTTGGTATGCTGGCCTTTATTAATCACAGCATTGAGTATAGGAGTTGGGATGTAATGTTGAAATTGTATAAGGCATTGGTAAGGCCAATTTTGGAGTATTGTGCACAGTTCTGGTCACCGAATTATAGGAAAGATGTTAATAAAAGTTCAGAGAGTATAGAGGAGATTTACTAAAATGTCGCCTGGGTTTCATCTCCTAAGTTACAGAGAAAGGTTGAACAAGTTAGGTCTTTAGCCTTTGGAGCGTAGAAGATTGAGGAGGGACTTGATGGAGGTGTTTACAATTATGAGGGGGATTTATAGAGTTGATGTGGATAGGCTTTTTCCATTGAGAGTGGGGGAGATTCAAACAAGAGGACATGAGTTGAGAGTGAAAGAGCAGAAGTTTAGGGGTAACATGAGGGGGAACTTCTTTATTCAGAGAGTGGTAGCTGTGTGGAACGAGCTTCCAGCAGAAGTGGTTGAGGCAGGTTTAGTGTTGTCGTTTAAAATAAATTGGATAGATATATGGACAGGAAAGGAATGGAGGGTTATGGGCTGAGTGCAGGTTGATGGGACTAGGTGAGAGTAAGAGTTCGGCATGGACTAGAAGGGCCGAGATGGCCTGTTTCCATGCTGTAATTGTTATATGGTTAATAGTTTAGATGAAGAAACTTACACAGGTGCTAACAGGGCAGAGAAAAGTGTCATTGATCCCACTGGTAAAGCAGCTTTGTGTAATCGATCAGTCCAACAGTCCCAGTGCAGGGACCTGACACCAGTAATGGTCGAGTGACTTCGTTCACCAGGCAAAGCTCCACCTGAGTGAAAGGAGCCGGAGACCCTGAATCAGTAGGTTGAGAGTGAAACACAAACAGGAATGTGACGGCGGTGTTGTTTGTTACGTAAAAGTCCAGGCTCAGGGTTTGTTGCACATCGGCCTGTTTAGAGGTGAAAGACATCTCCAACTTTTATTTATAAAATTCAGATGAGGGAAATTTTCCAAACTCTGAGGGAAAGTAGATGAGGGAAATTTTCCAAACTCTGTTTTCTGTAGCCGAGCCGAGAACATTGCCAGCCTTGGAAATGGCTGAGGATCAGGAGACACTTCATTTTAGATAAACTTGTGGTCTGGTTTGGTGTATCACTGTCTGGTATGGAGGGGCTACTGCACAGGACCGAAAGAAGCTGCAGGAAGTTGTAAATCTGGTCAGCTCCATCTTGGGTATGAATCTACAAAGTACCCAGGACATCTTCAGGGAGCAGTGTCTTAGAAAGGCAGCGTCCATTATGCAGGACCTTCAGCACCCAGGGCATGCCATTTTCTCACCGTTACCATCAGAAAGCAGGTACAGAAGCCTGAAGGCACACACTCAGCGATTCAGGAACAGCTTCTTCCCCTCTACCATCCGATTCCTAAATGGACATTAAATCTCTGGACACTACCTTAGATTTTTTTAATATACAGTCTTTCTGTTTTTGCAAGTTTTTAAAAAATCTATTTAATATTCATAATTGGTTTACTTGTTTATTTTTTTTATTCAGTATTATTTTTTTCTCTGCTAGATTATCTATTGCATTGAGCTGCTGCTGCTAAGTTAACAAATTTCACATCACATGCCGGTCATAATAAACCTGATTCTGATTTTGTTTTAATATCCCAATCCATGTCTGGTCTGTGGCCAAATGGTGAAAGTGAGTTCTCAATATTTCCCTCTTGAGATGATCTGCTACCTGAATTTAAATTCCCAGTGCCTCTGATGGGAGACCCGGTATAACCAGTGACCAACTGTCTCTGTCTCCGGTGGGCATTGTGATTGTGCTCAACTCTGTGATTCCAGGTGGAATAAAACAGAGATTACAGCCTGGAAATGAATCCTTTTATTTGTGTTTACAGCCTCCTCTGACTGCATGCAATTTATACTCATCACCCGCCACGTGAAAAAATGCCCCTTCAGTCCCTTTTAAATTTCTGCCCTCGAGTCTCAGACTCCCCTAACCTGGGAAACATATTATGACTATCCACCCTCTCTGCACCCCTGATTACTTTATGTATGTGTGTAAGGTCACCCTTCAAGCTCCCCTGATCCAGGGCAAACTGTCCCAGCCGAAACATATAACACAAAAACCAAGCAGCTCCATTCAGTAACGTACTTGTCAATCTCCTCGACAGTCTTTCCAGCTGAATCACATCCATCCTATAGATCAGCAACCGCAAATGAACGCAAAGCTCTCTCGGTGAGACTTTAAGTTTAGCTACGAGAACTGCACGCCAAGACGCTCCCTTTGCCAATGACTTGTATAGTTGTTACATGACAATCATCCTCCAGGTGACGGGATGGGACCCAGGCATCAAGGCAATGGTCAGTCTGTGACCCAGGGGACAAGACAATGTAAGACAAAGCAAACGGAGAACGTGTGATCTAGAGGATCGGACCATGAGTAATCCAGTGGATTGTTTGTGAGTGACACAGGTGACTGGACAGTTTGTGACCCAGGGAGATTTATGTTTATGAAAGATAATCCCAGTGATAATTCCCCGTATCACCTGATGCTGTTCCATTAATAACCGCTGGTTATCAGTGTGTTCAACTAATGCGTAGTCAGATATCAGCATCACTGTGTCTATCCAGTTCTTTTTCTGGGAGTGGATGTGTCCAGACACCGGCTTATCGGGACGGTCACCTAGCAGGAAGTGTGGTTCACATTCACCAGCACAGTCCCACTCCAAAACTGGTCAGCCGGAGTCTCGGCTCCATTGCAGACACGCATTGTGAATCCTTGTTCGAGTATAAATCACTCTAAACCTGCTATTCCTATTCCTCATTTACTTCAGGTGGGAAATTAAATTGGGTACAGAAAGTACTCCAGAGGTTTTTACTAGGCAACTCATCGAGGGAAGATGATCGGGACACGGGAAGCAAGGTACCAAAGCAGGGTCAGGTTGAGAGCAATGTCCCAATGGAATGCGGTCCGGCCGCAGAGGAAGTGGAGCAAATTCAGCCCAGAGACAGTGACGTCAGAGACACTGAGCAGGACCCTGGAAACGGTACAAGTGAGGCGACTGTCTGTCATCTCGGAAGCTCATTAAACACGGAATTGTCAAGTGTCCAACAAGGAGCAGGTGAGTGAAATATGAGGGTAATGTGTTCGCAGAATGAGGCAGGAAGCGGGTAAATGTGATTCCTTGTTGGAGGGTTGGTCAGAGAGGGGAAATGTGTAGGTGTGGTACATGTGGTGTAGTGGGGCACCCGTTAACCCCACTACAGGAAATGTACCACCTGCTCTGATGATTTCCAGTATGTGTATCGGAGGAAATGCAGCTGTCCAGATAAGAAAGTATTTCCGCGATATGATCTAATGGAAATGTATTCGCCAGGATGGAAAGAGTATCTCTGGGAAGCAACTATCATTGACAGTCCCAACATTTATTGCCCATCTCAAACTAAAATAGGTGAGTGGGTGCGATGGTGAGAGAGACAGGTTTCTAGTAAATGTGATCCTTCTGGTAATGTCATGCCCAGCGCATTGATGGGTCAGTTTTAAGGCCAGTGTTGGAGATTAGGACAAAATCCATGTTTCTAGCTGAAGGCAGGTGAACACTGAGGTTCAAGACATGACTGGTTTGTTGGGTTGGGTGAGAGCGGTGGAGACAAGTGATATTTCAGTTTGTGACTACATTCACTTTTTATATTCGCAGAGCCAAAGTTTACAATCTCCGACCTCCTGGCACAGGGGGAGGAATATCGACTGTACCAGCTGACAAAGTTCTACAGGGACAGACTCAAACAGGCGATTGAAGAAAAGGTTGAAAGACTCGGTTGGGTGTTGACAAAGGAGGGACATTTCAGTAGAGAAGAAAATGAGGTGAGTGTATTTAGTATATTGTCACTGAACTGCTGGTATCAGAGGGAATAGTGATCAGTATTCATCTCCTGCACGTTCTAGGAGTTCCACATAGCAATGGAGACTTTGATCTCTGACTGTCTCCAGCCGATCTGGTTTCAGCTGTTAAGGTGGGCAGCACTGGGAGCTACAGGTTCAGCGTCACCTTTCCCTCTTACACCTGCTGTATTTATCAGTGTGATATACGAGCAGTGGCTGCATATCTGGGCTGTTGAACAGACATTCAGTCTAAAACTAATTTCACGTCTTATCGGGACCGTCGGTCAAATTCACCTCAGCTCTTTAATCCAGGATGAATATTGTCAGATTGTAAACTGGGACAACTGGCTTCACTGCGGTACTTGAGGGAGGGAATCCTGCTAACCACAGCTGGTCTGGTCTCCATCTGAGTTCCCTAACAGAGTAGCTGACTTGTCATATTCATAGAAAAGTACAGTACAGAAACAGGCCCTTTGGCCCATCTATTCCATGCCAGACTACTGAAGCTGCCTATTCCCACTGACCTGCACTGGGCCATGGCACTCTATACCCTTACCATTCATGTATCTATCCAGACTTCTCTTCACCGCTTGTACCACTCGTGCTGCTAGCTCGTTCCACACTCTCACCACCCTCTGAGTGAAGAGTTTCCCCTCATTTACCCTATCTATACACCTTATATTTTTGTGTACCTCTATCAAACCACCCTTCAATCTTCTGCGTTCCAAGGCATAAAGTCCTAACCTGTTCAGTCTTTCCTTGTAGCTCAGGTCCTCCAGTTCCAGCAACATACTTCACAACCTGCTTTACCTCTGTCCTCGAAGTAGGTGATCGGATCTGCACACAGTACTGAAAACTAGGCCTGACCAACGTTTTATACACGTTCAACATCATATCTCACGTCCTGTACTCAATATTTTCATTTATGAAGGCTAGTGTGACAAATACTTTCTGTCCAATCTATCAACCTTTGCTGCCACTTTTAATGATTATGGACCTGTATTCCCAGATCACTTCGCTCTACCGCACTCCTCAGTGCCCTACCAGTCACTGTATAAGACTGACCCTGCTTGGTCCTTCCAAAGTGCAACATGTCGCACTTGTCTGTATTAAATTGCATCCGCCATTTTCAGCCCATTTCTCAGCTGGTTTAGACACCACTGCAAGGTTTGGTAGTCTTCCTCACTCTCCACTCTTGGTGTCATCTGCAAATTTGCTGATCCAGTTAACCACATTTTCATCCAGATCATCGATATAGATGACAAACATCGGATCCAGCACCGATCCCTGTGGCACAGCACATATTACAAATTCCCAGTCAGAGATTCAACAGTCTATAACCACTCTCTGCCTTCTTCCAAAAAGCCATTGTCTAATCCAAATTACCAGTTTACCTTGACTGCTGAGCAACTGCACTTTCTTGCCCACCCTCCTCTGCGGTGCCTTGTCAAATGTCGTGCTAAAGTCCATAGAGACAACACCCACTTCCTTCCATTCATCAACTTTCCCGGTAACTTCCTGGTTCAACATTCAGATTGGTTAGACAGGAACTACCACGCACAAAGCTGATATCGCATGACATCAAAAATCAATAGGTTGTCCTGAAAGGACATATATATCACAAGAACCTTTTAGTAAGCACTTTACATTATTAGCCAGCACCCCTTCATATTTCATATTCTCTCTACTTACGGCTTTTTAGTTGCTTTTTGCTGGTTAGTAAAAGCTTCCCAGTCCTCCAGCTTTCCACTATATTTTGCTATATTCTATACCCTCTCCTTTGCTCTTGTGCTGCATTGACTTCCTCGTCAGCCACGGTTGATCATCCTCCCTCTGGAATAATTCTTCATATTTGGCATTATCTACCTCTACCTGCGCCCTCTGAATCGCTTTCAGAATCTTCATCTATTCCTGCTTTGCTGTTGCCTCTGCTAGTGTCCTCTTCCAATTTATTTTGCCCAGCTCCTCTCTCATGCCTCTGTAATTCCTTCATTCCAGTGTAAAACTGATACATCTAACGTTACCTTCTCCCTCTCAAACTGCAGTGTGAGTTCTGCTATTTTCTGATCACTGCCTCTGAAGGGTTTATTTACCTTAAGCTCCCCAATCAAATCTGGTGCAATACACAACACACATCGAATCCAGATTTGCCTTTCCTATAGTGGGCTCAACCACAGGCTTCTCTCAAAAGCCATCTCATAGGCATTCTATAAATTCCCTCACTTGGGATTCAGCACTGACCTGATTTTCCAAAACTACCTGCATATTGAAATTCCCCATGACTATTTTAACATTGACCTCTTTACATGCCTCTCCTCTCTCCCACTGAAATTTGTAGCCCACATCCTGGTTACTGTTCCATCAGGGTCATTTTTCCCTACGCAGTATCTTAACAGCTACACCGTCCAATCTGCTATCACTTCTTTAGAAGAACTTTTATTTTTTTATGACAACAGAGTCAACCCAACCCTTTCACCCACCTGCCTCTCCTTTCGATTAAATATTTATCCTTGGATGTGAGCACCCAAATATGATCTTCTTTCAGCCACGATTCAGTGATGCCCACCATCCATTTTTTTGTTCTCTCGCTCTCCCCTCCCTTCCGTTCTTGTTGTCACATCTTTTTGATGTAATGTTACACATTGATGGATAAGTAAATTAATCACGTTGAATATACTGCAGGGTGTCAGTAAATCCTTATTCTTTCACAATATTGATTTAGAATTTCCCTCAGTTACTGTTTCTGTGTTAACGACTGAACCCAGAGAGGATCAGGCAGCAGCCCAGTGACTGCATCAATTTTGAAGCTACTGGGGCCATGAACAGATATTTTCCTGCACATTCTCCATGTCTGTCTGTCTGCTCCGCAGTAAATTTATTACTTTCCTTTTCTAGAAAGTCACTGAACTGACAGAGAAGGGAAACCGGACCGAGAGTTCCAGACTCTTCCTCAGTTTGGTGATGGGCAAAGGCTCCCGGGCCCGGAGGGCGATGTGGGAATCCTTTGTGACATGGAGGGCTGAGTTACTGAAGTTGGACAGAATACTGAGGGAAATACAGGAGCTTGGTACGTTAAAAACACGCACTGAACACAAAGGCACATTGAAATAAACATTTTAGTTATTTTAATTATTTTAGCTCTGTTTCCATGGATTCTTTTTATATTTAAACAGGTCCTGATCCACAGGAATACATGAACATCGCCCAAGGGTTATCTGAATTACCCACTCAACTGATAGGTGAGTGATGAAATGCTCAGTTCAAACCACATCTCAAATGTTAGTCTGTGACTTGGCAAAACCTGGGAATCAAAATTCGCCATTAGCCATTCGCTGATCTCTGGATCAGTCCAGGTGAGTTTTCTATCTTCAGACCTTTCATCTTCCAAGCCCCTTTTCCTTTGTAATCGCACAACACACAATTCTGTTCACTGGTGTTCATTACTTTTTGTAATTCCGCTAGTGACTTCCACAGAGTTTGTCTGCCATTTCCTTTTCACCTGTTACTACAACTACAACAACATTTTTCAGCGGTCCGATATCGACCCTCTCCCTTTTTTTTACTCTTTAATATCTGGGAAAGTTTAAAAAAAAATACTTTGGTATCCTTTCTTATATTATTGACCATATGCTTGCATTTGCTGTACATTCATGTATATCTAACATAGTTGCCTTCAACATGACTCAGGTAGTAAATTCCAGGTACCAGAACTCTATGAAAAAAAAACACCCACAATTGCTGTAAATTTCCCACATCTCATCTTAACCAAATGCCCTCTGATATTAGACACCAGTCTTATGTAAAAAAATAACAAACAAAATACAAGCTGTCGACCCAAATCTTATCTCTCAAACTTGTGTACCTCTGTCAGATCTCTATTCTAACTCCAGAGTAAACAAACCAAGTTTATCAAACCTCTACTTGTAGCACATGCCACCGAATCCAGGCAACACCCTGATAAACCTGTTCTGTACCCTCTCCAATCCTTCTAAAAGCTGGACAATCAGAAGTGAATACAATACTCCAGATGCTCCCTAAAACCATAAGACTTAGGAGCAGAATTAAGCCAATCGGCTCAGTGATTTTGCTACGCAAATCCTCTCAACCCCATTATCCCGCCTTCTGTAAATGTTGACGCTCTTCCTAATCAGGAACATATCGACCTGCATTTTAACTATATCCAATGACGTGTCTTCCTCAGCAGTCCATGACAATAATTTCACAGATTCACCGCCCGCCAGCTAAGATGTTTCTCCCAGTGTGGGTCCCTGCCAGCGAGGATAATTCACCACAGTTCCCAAGCATATTAATTTTCTGTATGAGCCTCCCATGTGGGACCTTGTCAAAGACTCTACCAATATACAAGTAGACCTGTGACTAGTGGTGTGCCACAGGGATCAGTGCTGGGTCCATTGTTATTTGTCATCTCTATCAATGATCTGGATGATAATGTCGTAAATTGGATCAGCAAATTTGCTGGCGATACAAATATTGGAGGTGTAGTAGACAGTGAGAAAGGTTTTCAAAGCTTGCAGGGGGACTTGGACCAGCTGGAAAAATGGGCTGAAAAATGGCAGATGGAGTTTAATACAGACAAGTGTGAGGTATTGCACTTTGGAAGGACAAACCAAGATAGAACATACAGGGTTAATGGTAAGGCACTGAGGAGTGCAGTAGAACAGGTATCTGGGAATACAGATACAAAATTCCCTAACAGTGGCGTCACAAGTAGATAGGGTCGTAAGGAGAGCTTTTGGTATATTGGCCTTTATTAATCAAAGTATTGAATATAAGAGCTGGAATCTTATGATGAGGTTGTACAAGGCATTGGTGAGGCCGAATCTCGAGCATTGTGTCCAGTTTTGGTCAACAAATTACAGGAAGGATATTAATAAGGTCGAAAGAGTGCAGAGAAGGTTTACAAGGATGTTGCCGGGCCTTGAGGAACTCAGTTACAAAGAAAGGTTGAATAGGTTAGGACTTTATTCCCTGGAGCATAGAAAAATGAGGGGAGATTTGATAGAGGTATATAAAATTATGATGGGTATAGACAGAGTGAGTGCAAGCAGGCTTTTTCCACCAAGGCAAGGAGAGAACAAAACCAAAGGAGATGGGTTAAGGGTGAGGGGGGAAAAGTTTAAAGGGAACATTAGTGGGGGCTTCTTCACACAGAGTGGTGGGAGTGTGGAATGAGCTGCCAGATGAGGTGGTAAATGCGGGTTCTTTTTTAACATTTAAGAATAAATTGGGCAGATTGCAGACAAGCATGACGTGTTGCACTTTGGAAAGACCAAGCAGGGCCGGTCTTATACAGTTACCAGTAGGGCACTGAGGAGTGCGGTAGAGCAAAGTGATCTGGGAATACAGGTCCATAATCATTAAAAGCTTTGGATGGGATTTGCGTCTTGACAACTTGATTGAGTTCCTGCAGGATGTGACAAAGGTGATGGATGAAGTTACACATGGATGTTGTCTAGAAACCATAGAAACCATAAAAAAAAACTACAGCACAGAAGCAGGTCTTTTGGCCCTTCTTGGCTGTGCTGAACCCCAAACCACCTCAAACATTCTCTCTTTCATACTGCCATGGAGCGGAAGATATAAAGACTGAAGGTGTGTACCACCAGCCTCAGGGACAGCTTCAATACTGCATTTATAAGACTACTGAATGGTCACCTACTATGTTATTATTGGCTCTTAATAATATTAAGACAATTATATAATTGTAGCATCGTGCATCCGGTAACTAATAACAACTCACTTAGATAACCACAATATACTCACAGGGCAGCAGAAAAAATACCGTTCGGTTATGAACAACAGATAACAGATTATGCAATTCTATTTCAAAACCTGTGGAAAGCAGAAATCTTTCAGTGTAATATTGTCTATCAAAAAACATTTGATTCTCTCCCTCACATGGTTAAGAGAAGTTCCAAATAGATATAAAATTCATCCAATACTTGTGAAATTTCTACAACATCTGATGAATCATTGGCATAAAATAATCGTCCTATTAACAACCACAAAGGGACAACCACCATTATCAAAATTGAGGGATTTTCCAGAGCGACTCACTAAGGCCAGTATGGTTCTGTTTGGCTTTAAACCTGCTCATAATTTACTGAAACGGACAAAAATCAGGTATCAAATCAGGTAAAAATACGAATTATATGTTTGCACAGCTATACATTGATGATTTGAAATTACTTGCTCTTGCATCAGCAAAGCTGAAACAAATAATTCAAATAATGGAACTAATTTCCAAAGATATAAGCATGAACTTTAGACTAGAAAAGTACAGAACATGAAACATAAAGAAAGGTGCAATAGAGCCAGTAGAATATCAAACAGAACATCAGGATACAATGCAACAGAATATGAAACATATAGTTAGGATATCAATAAGCAAAGAAAATAGATAATCGTGTGATAAAGGAAAACTTTCCAACAAAATTTACTTCAAGGCTGAAGAAAATCTGAATTTACATCAAGGATCAAGAAAATCTGCCAAACAGAGCTGAACAGTAAAAATATAACAAAGGTAGTATACACTCACTATGCCCATATTGACGTATAATTTTGGTATAATATCCTGGTCTGAAACAGATCTGGAAAATATGCAAAGAAAAATAAGAACTTAAATGACAGTTTCTAGAAAACGCCATGTGCACTGGATCACACTTAGATTGATATGAATGAGGACAGTATGAGTACGATGAATAACAGATCTAAAAAAATGAGACAACAGCCAGATAAAAATTCTCAGAATCAGGGTTAATATCACAGACACATGTCGTGTAAACTGTTTTTCTGCACCAGCAGCACAATTACAGTAAAGTGTGTGCGGTGAGCGTGTATATATGTGTACAATTGTAGAAATAGATTTGTATCAGCGTGAATTAATCAGTCTGATGTCCTGGTGGAAGAAGCTGTCCCGGAGCCTGTTGGTCCTGGCTTTTATGCTGTGGTACCGTTTCCCGGATAGTAGCAGCTGGAACAGGTTGTGGTTGGTGAGACTTGGGTTCAGAATGATCCTTTGGGTCCTTTTTACCCCGTCTCTGAAAAGCCCTGAATAGTGGGAAGTTCACGTCTACAGATGCACTGGGCTGTCCGCACCGCTCTCTGCAGAGCCCTGCGATTGAGAGAAGTACAGTTCCCATTCCATGTAATGATGCAGCCAGTCAGGATGCTCTCAACTGTGCCCCTGTAGAAAATCGTCAGCATTTGGGGGCCCATCCCAAACTTCCTCTACCATCTGAGGTGAAAGAGGTGCTGTTGTGCCTTTTCCACCACGCAGCCGGTGTGCACAGACCATGTGAGATCCTCAGTGACGTGAATGCCAAGGAAATTAAAGCTGTTCACCCTCTCAGCCCCAGATCCATTGTCTCCATTCCTCTTGTTCTTGCGACATTGCGACCAGCTCCTTTGCTTTTGCGACATTGAGGGAGAAGTTGTTTTCCTGACACCACTGTGTCAGGGTGATGACTTCTTCTGTGTAGGCTACCTCGTTATTATTTGAGATTTGGCCAATCCATATAGTATCGTCAGCAAATTTAATTAGCAGATTGGAGCTGTGGGTGGCGACACAGTCATGTGTATACAGAGAGTAAAGGAGGGAGCTTAGGACACAGCCCTGAGGGGCACCTACATCGAGTGTCGGAGGGGCAGAGGTGAGGGAGCCCACTCTTACCGTCTGCTGGCAATCTGACAGGAACTCCACGATCAAGCTGCACAAGGCAGGGTCAAGGCCGAGGTCTCTGAGCTTCTTGTCAAGCCTGGAGGGAATGATGGTGTTGAATACTGAACTGTAGTCCGAGAACAGCATTCTCACATAAGCATCACTCTTCTCCAGATGTTTAGAGGCACTGGCTGTCCACTGTATCTATTCTTCTTAATATCTTATACACCTCTATCATGTCTCTTCTCATCCTCCTCCTCTCCAAAGAGTAAAGCCCTAGCTCCCTTAATCTCTAATCATAATCCATAATCTCTAAACCAGGCAGCATCCTGGTAAATCTCCTCTGTACCCTTTCCAATGCTTCCACATCCTTCCTATAGTGAAGCGACCAGAACTGGACACAGTACTCCAAGTGTGGCCTAACCAGAGTTTTATAGAGCTGCATCATTACATTGCGACTCTTAGACATTATCCCTCGACTTATGAAAGCCAACAACCCATAAGCCTATCTACCTGTGAGGCAACTTTCAGGGATCTGTGGACATGTAACCCCAGATCCCTCTGCTCCTCCACACTACCAAGTATCCTGCCATTTACTTTGTATTCTGTCTTGGAGTTTGTCCTTCCAAAGTGTACCACCTCACACTTCTCCGGGTTGAACTCCATCTGCCACTTCTCAGCCCATTTATGCATCCTATCAATATCTCTCTGCAATCTTCGACAGTCCTCTACACTATCTACAACACCACCAACCTTTGTGTCATCTGTAAACTTGCCAACCCACCCTTCTACCCCCACATCCAGGTCATTAATAAAAATCATGAAAATTAGAGGTCCCAGAGCAGATCCTTGTGGGGCACCACTAATCACAACCCTCCAATCTGAATGCACTCCCTCCACCACCACCCTCTGCCTTCTGCAGGCAATCCAATTCTGAATCCACCTGGCCAAACTTCCCTGGATCCCATGCCTTCAGACTTTCTGAATAAGCCTACTGTGTGGAACCTTGTCAAATGCCTTACTAAAATCCATGTAGATCACATCCACTGCACTACCCTCATCTATGTGCCTGGTCACCTCCTCAAAGAACTCAATCAGGCTTGTTAGACACGATCTGCCCTTCACAAAGCCATGCTGACTGTCCCTGATCAGACCATGATTCTCTAAATGCCCATAAATACTATCTCTAAGAATCTTTTCCAACAGCTTTCCCACCACAGACGTAAGGCTCATTGGTCTATAATTACCCGGACTATCCCTACTACCTTTTTTGAACAAAGGGACAACATTCGCCTCCCTCCAGTCCTCTGGTACCATTCCCGTGGACAACGAGGACATAAAGATCCTAGCCAGAGGCTCAGCAATCTCTTCCCCCACCTAATGGAGAAGCCTGCGGAATATTCTGTCTAGCCCAAGGGACTTATCCATCCTAATGTATTTTAACAACTCCAACTCCTCCTCTCCCTTAATATCAACATGCTCCAGATCATCAACCTGACTCATATTGTCCTCACCATCATCAAATTCTCTCTCATTGGTGAAAACTGCAGAGAAGTATTCATTGAGCACCTCACTCATTTCCACAGCTTCCAGGCACATCTTCCCACCTTTATCTAAATGGACCTACCTTCACTCCTGTCATCCTTTTGTTCTTCACATAATTGAAGAATACCCCCGAAGAGATCCCAATGATCCAAGCCCCCTGCTCCCTGCACCAACTCCTCAGCCACGCATTCAACTGCCATCTCCTCCAATTCTTACCATCACTGTCACGTAGCACTGGCAGCAATCCTGAGAACGCCACCCTTGAGGTCCTGTTCTTCAGCCTTCTGCCTAGTTCCCGAAACTCACACTTCAGGACCTCATCCCTCTTCCTGCCTATGTCGTTGGTGCCAACATGTACCACGACTTCTGGTTACTTTCCCTCTCATACCAGGATGTCGTGCACCCGGTCAGAGACATCCCGGACTCTGGCACCCGGGAGACTACAAACCATGCGGCTGTCCTTCTCACGTCCACAAAATCTCCTGTCTGCTCCCCTGACTATAGAGTCTCCAATGACGACAGCTCTCCTCTTCTCCGTCTCACCCTTCTGCACCACAGGGTCAGACTCAGTGCCAGAGGCCCTGCCACCGTGGCTCACACCCGGTCAGTTGTCCCCACCAACAATATCCAGAATGGTGAACATATTATTGAGGGAAATGGCCACAGGGGTGCTCTGCACTGCCTGTCTGCTCACCTTCACTTTCCCCCCTCTGACCGTCACCCAACGACCTGCTTCCGACAGCCTAGGTGTGACTACCTCCCTGTAGCTCTCATCTATGACTGCCTCATTCTCCCTTATGAGTCGAAGGTCATCCAGCTGCTCTAGATTCCTTCCAGATCGCCAAGATCTTGACACACTGTGAGACCGCACAGACCCCTGATAGTGTCCTGAGACACTCTGAGACCTACGCACCCCTGACAACATCCTGTCACGCAGTCAGACCCCACACACCCCTGGCCGGCTCCTGACACGCTGTGAGACCGGACACAAACCTGAGAGGGTCCTGACACACTGTGAGACCCGACACACCACTGGCAGGGTCCGGACACACTGTAAGACCCCACACAACCTGGACTCGGTCCTCACACACTGTGAGACCCCACACACTCCCAAAAGGGTCCAGACACATTGTGATACCTCAAACACCCCTGGCTGGCTCCTGACACACTGTGATACCCCACACACCCCTGACAGGGTCCTGACACACTGTGAGACCCCACACACCCCTGCCAGGGAACTGGCACACTGTGAGACCCCACACACTCCTGACAGGGTCCTGACACACTGTGAGACCCAACACACCCCTGACAGGGTCCTGACGCACTGTGAGACCCTACACCCCTCTGACAGGGTGCTGACACACAGCGAGATCCCACACACACCTGACAGGGTCCTGACACATTGTGGTACCTCAAACACCACTGAGAGGGTCCTGACACACTGTGAGACACCACACATCCCTGAGGGAGACCTGGCACACTGTGAGACCGCACACACACCTGGCCGGCTCCTGACACACTGTGAGACCCCACACACCCCTGACAGGGTGCTGACACACTGTAAGACCCTTCACCCCTCTGACAGGGTGCTGACACACAGCGAGATCCCACACACTCCTGACATGGTCCTGACACACTGTGAGACGCAACATACCCCGGACAGGGTCCTATAGAAAATAGACAAAAGACAATAGGTGCAGGTGTAGGCCATTCGACCCTTCGAGCCTGAACCGCCATTCACTGTGATCATGACTGATCATCCTCAATCAACATCCAGTTCCTGCCTTATCCCCATAACCTTTGATTCCACTATCTTTAAGAGCCCTATCCATCTCTTTCTAAAAAACATCCAGAGACTTGGCCTCCACTGCCTTCTGGGGCAGAGCATTCAAAATATCCACCACTCTCTGAGTGAAAAAGTTTTTCCTCAACTCCGTTCTAAATGGCCTACCCCTTATTCTTAAACTGTGGCCTTTGGTTCTGGACTCACCCATCAGCGGGAACATGCTTCCTGCCTCCAGCATGTCCAATCCCTTAATAATCTTATATGTTTCAATAAGATCCCCTCTCAGGCTTCTAAATTCCAGAGCATACAAGCCCAGTCGCTCCAATCTTTCGACATATGACAGTCCCGCCATCCCGGGAATTAACCTTGTGAACCTACGCTGCACTCCCTCAATAGCAAGAATGTCCTTCCTCAAATTTGGAGACAAAAATTGCACACAGTACTCCAGGTGTGGTCTCACCAGGGCCCTGTACAACTGCAGAAGGACCTTTTTGCTCTTGTACTCAATTCCCCTTGTTATGAAGGCCAGAATGCCATTCGCTTTCTTCACTGCCTGCTGTACTTGCATGCTTACTTTCACACTGATGACACTCTGTGAGACCCCACACACCCCTTACAGGACCCTGACACACTGTGAGACCTCACACACCCCTGACAGGGACCTGACACACTGTGAGACCCCACATACCCCTGACAGGATCCTGACGCACTGTGAGACCCCACACACCCCTGACAGGGTTCTGACACACTGTGAGACCCCACACACCCCTGACAGGGTCCAAGCACTCTGTGAGATCCCCACACCCTTGAAAGGATCTTGACACACGGTGAGACCTGACATACCCCTGACAGTGTCGTGACACACTGTGAGACCCCAAACACACCTGACAGGTTCCTGACAAACTGTGAGACCCCACGCACCCGTGACAGAGTCCTGACGCACTGTGAGACCCCACACACACCTGACAGGACACTGACACACTGTGAGACCCCACACACACCTGACAGGACACTGACACACTGTGAGACCCCAGACACCCCTGACAGGGTACAGAAACACTGTGAGACCCCGAACACCCTGACAGGGTCCTGACAAACTGTGATACACACACACCGCTCACAGGGTCCTGGCACACTGTGAGACTCCACACACCCCTGACAATGTCCTGTCACATTGTCAGACCCCCCACACTACTGACAGGGTTCTGACACACTGTGAGACCCCCCACACACCTGACAGGGTCCTGACACACTGTGAGATGGCACACACACCTGACAGGGTCCTGACACACTGGAAGACGCCACACAGCCCTGACACGGACCTGACACACTGTGAGACCCCACACACCCCTGACAGGACACTGACACACTGTGAGACCGCACACATGCCTGGCAGGCTCTGGAAATGCTGTGAGACCGCACACACCCCTGACACCCTGTGAGACCCCACACATCCCGGACCGGGGCCTGACACACTGTGAGACCCCACACAACCCTGGCAGGGTCCTGACACTCTGTGAGACCCCACACACCACTGGCAGGGACCTGACAAACTGTGAGACCCCACACACACCTGAGAGGACATGACACACTGTGAGACCGCACACATGCCTGGCAGGCTCTGGAAACGCTGTGAGACCGCACAAACCCCTGACAGGGCCCTGACACCCTGTGAGACCCCACACATCCCGGACCGGGGCCTGACACACTGTGAGACCCCACACAACCCTGGCAGGGTCCTGACACTCTGCGAGACCCCACACACCACTGGGAGGGACCTGACAAACTGTGAGACACCACACACCCCTGACAAATTCATGACACACTGTGAGACCCCACACACACCTGAGAGGACATGACACACTGTGAGACTCGACACACCCCTGACAGGGTCCTGACACACTGTGGACGCCACGCACACCTGACAGGGTCCTGACACACATTGCGATCCCACACACACCTGGCAGGGTCCTGATACAAATTGCGATCCCACACAACCCTAGCAGGTTCCTGACGCACTCTGAGACCCCACACACCCTGGATAGGGTCCTGACACACTACGAGACCACACACACCCCTGACAAGGTCCAGACACACATTGCGATCCCACACACATCTGAGAGGGTTCTGACACACTGTGAGACCCCCCACACCCCCGACAGGACCCTGACACACTGTGAGACCTCAAGCAACCATGACAGAGTCCTGACACACTGTGAGACCCCACACACCCCTGGAACGGTCCTGACACACTGTGAGACTGCACACTCCCCTGACTGGGCCCTGACACACTGTCAGAC
This sequence comes from Mobula birostris, assembly GCF_030028105.1. Taxonomy (NCBI): domain Eukaryota; kingdom Metazoa; phylum Chordata; class Chondrichthyes; order Myliobatiformes; family Myliobatidae; genus Mobula; species Mobula birostris. The sequence goes on from NC_092382.1 coordinate 14,953,138, forward strand.
CCCACACACCTCTGACGGTGATCTGACACACTGTGAGACCCTACACACACCTGACAGAGTGCTGACACACAGCGAGACCCTACACACCCCTGACAGGGTCCGAACACACTGTGGGATCCCACACACTCCTGACATGGTCCTGACACACTGTGAGACCCCACAGGCCCCAAAAGGGTCCTGACACACTGTCAGACGCCACACACCCCAAAAGGATCCTGACACATTGTGAGACCCCACACACCCAGGATAGGGTCCTGAGAGACTGTGAGATCCGACACACCCCTGAGAGGGTCCTAACACACTGTGGGACCCCACAGGCCCCAAAAGGGTCCTGACACATTGTGAGACGGCACACACGCCTGACAGGGTTCAGAAACACTGTGGCACCCCACTCACACCTGAGGGGTCCTGACACACTGTGAGACGCCACACACCCCAAAAGGGTCCTGACACACTGTGAGACGCCACACACCCCTGACAGGGTCCAGACACACTGTGAGACCCCACACACCCCTAACAGGGTCCTGACACACTGTGAGACCCCACACACTATTGACACGGTCCTCACACACTGTGAGACCCCACAGGGACCTGACGCACTGTGAGACTCCACACACACCAGACAGGGTCCTGACACACTGTGAGACCCCACACACCCTAGATAGGGCCCTGACACACTGCGAGACTCCACACACTCCTGACAGGGTCCTGACACACTGTGAGACCCCACACATCCCAACAGGGTCCTGATACATTGTGAGACACCACACACCCCAAAAGGTTCCTGACACATTGTGACACCCCACACACCCAGGATAGGGTCCTGAGAGACTGTGAGATCCGACACACCCCTGAGAGGGTCCTAACACACTGTGAGACCCCACAGGCCCCAAAAGGGTCCTGACAGATTGTGAGACGGCATACACGCCTTACAGGGTTCTGAAGCACTGTGGGACCCCACACACCCCTGACAGCGCCCTGACACACGGTGGACGCCACACACACACCTGACAGGGTCCTGACACACATTGCAATCCCACACACCCCTGGCAGGGTCCTGATGCATTTTGCGATCCCACACAACCCTGGCAGGGTCCTGACGCACTGTGAGACCCCACAGGCCCCAAAAGGGTCCTGACACACTGTGAGACCCCACACACACCTGGCAGGGTCCAGACACACTGTGAGACCCCAAACAACCCAGGCAGGGTTCTGACACACTGTGAGACCCCACAAACCACTGACAGGGACCTGTCACACTATGAGACCACACACACCCCTGATAGGATCGTGATGCACCACACGACACCACACACACATGAAAGGGTCCTGACACACTGAGAGACCCCACACACCCCTGGAACGGTCCTGACACACTGAGACTGCACACACCCCTGACAGGGCCCTGACACACTGTCAGACCCTACACACCCCTGACAGGGTGATGACACACAGCGAGACCCTACACACCCCTGACAGGGTCCGGACACACTGTGGGATCCCACACACTCCTGACATGGTCCTGACACACTGTGAGACCCCACAGGCCCCAAAAGGGTCCTGACACACTGTGAGACACCACACACCCCAAAAGGTTCCTGACACATTGTGAGACCCCACACACCCAGGATAGCATCCTGAGAGACTGTGAGATCCGACGCACCCCTGAGAGGGTCCTAACACACTGTGGGACCCCACAGGCCCCAAAAGGGTCCTGACACATTGTGAGATGCCACACATACCTGACAGGGTCCAGACACACTGTGAGACCCTGCACTCCCCTAACAGGGTCGTGACACTCTGTGAGACCCCACGCACTATTGACACGGTCCTGACACACTGTGAGACCCCACAGGGACATGACAGGGACCTGACGCACTGTGAGACTCCACACACACCAGACAGGGTCCAGACACACTGTGAGACCCCACACACCCTAGATAGTGTCCTGACAGACTGTGAGATCCGACACACCCCTGAGAGAGTCCTGACACACTGTGAGACCCCACAGGACCCAAAGGGATCCTGACACACTGTAATACCCCACACACCCCTGACAGGGACTTGACGCACTGTGAGACGTCACACACCCCCAAAGGTTCCTGACACATTGTGAGACCTCACACACCCAGGATAGGGTCCTGAGAGACTGTGAGATCCGACACACCCTGAGAGGGTCCTGACACACTGTGAGACCCCACAGGTCCCAAAAGGGTCCTGACACATTGTGAGACGCCACACACACCTGACAGGGTCCAGACACACTGTGAGACCCCACACACTATTGACACGGTCCTGACACACTGTGAGACTCCACACACACCAGACAGGGTCCGGACACACTGTGAGACCCCACAGGCCCCAAAAGGGTCCTGACACATTGTGAGATGCCACACATACCTGACAGGGTCCAGACACACTGTGAGACCCTGCACTCCCCTAACAGGGTCGTGACACTCTGTGAGACCCCACACACTATTGACACGGTCCTGACACACTGTGAGACCCCACAGGGACATGACAGGGACCTGACGCACTGTGAGACTCCACACACACCAGACAGGGTCCAGACACACTGTGAGACCCCACACACCCTAGATAGTGTCCTGACAGACTGTGAGATCCGACACACCCCTGAGAGAGTCCTGACACACTGTGAGACCCCACAGGACCCAAAGGGATCCTGACACACTGTAATACCCCACACACCCCTGACAGGGACTTGACGCACTGTGAGACGTCACACACCCCAAAAGGTTCCTGACACATTGTGAGACCTCACACACCCAGGATAGGGTCCTGAGAGACTGTGAGATCCGACACACCCTGAGAGGGTCCTGACACACTGTGAGACCCCACAGGTCCCAAAAGGGTCCTGACACATTGTGAGACGCCACACACACCTGACAGGGTCCGGAATAACTGTGAGACCCCACAGGCCCCAAAAGGGTCCTGACACACTGTAAGACGCCACACACCCCTGACAGGAACTTGACACACTGTGAGACGCCACACACTCCTGACAGCGTCCTGACACACATTGCGATCCCACACACATCTGAGAGTGTTCTGACACACAGTCAGACCCCACACACCCACGACCAGATCCTGACACACTGTGAAACCCCACAAACCACTCACGGTGTCCTGACACACTGTGAAACCCCACACAACCCTGGCAGGGTCCTAACACACTGTGAGAGCCCACACACCACTGACAGCTTCCTGACCCACTGTGGACGACATACACACCTGACAGGGTCGTGACACACACTGCGATCCCACATACCCCTGGCAGGGTCCTGACGCACTGTGAGACCCCACACACCCCTGACAGGGTTCTGACACACACTGCGATCCCACACACATCTGAGAGGGTTCTGACACACTGTGAGACCCCACACACCCCTGACAGGGTCCTGACACATTGTGAGACACCACAAACCCCAAAAGGTTCCTGACACACTGCGAGACCTTACACACCCCTGACAGGGTGCTGACACACAGTGAGACCCTACACACCCCTGACGGGTTCCGGACACGCTGTGGGATCCCACACACTCCTGACATGGTCCTGACACACTGTGAGACCCCACAGGCCCCAAAAGGGTCCTGAAACATTGTGAGACGGCACACATGCCTGATAAGGTTCAGAAACACTGTGGGACCCCAAACACCCCTGACAGCGACCTGACCCACTGTGCACGCCACGCACACCTGACAGGGTCCTGACACACATTGCGATGCCACACAACCCTGGCAGGGTCCTGACACACTGTGAGACCGCACACATCCCTGACGGGGACCTGACGCACTGTGAGTCCCCACAAACCCATGACAGGGTCCTGACCCACTGTGAGACCACACACACAACTGACAGCCAGGTTCCTGACACACTGTGAGACCCACACACCCTGGACAGGGTCCTGACAGACTGTGAGATCCGACACAGCCCTGAGAGGGTCCTGACACACTGTGAGACCCCACAGGCCCCAGAAGGGTCCTGACACACTGTGAGACCCCACACATCCCTGGAACGGTCCTGACACACTGAGACTGCACACACCCCTGACAGGGCCCTGACACACTGTCAGACCCTACACACCCCTGACAGGGTGCTGACACACAGCGAGACCCTACATACCCCTGACAGGGTCCGCACACACTGTGGGATCCCACACACTCCTGACATGGTCCTGACACACTGTGAGACCCCACAGGCCCCAAATGGGTCCTGACACATTGTGAAACGGCACACACGCCTGACAGGGTTCAGAAACACTGTGGGACCCCACTCACACCTGAGGGGTCCTGACACACTGTGAGACCCCACACACCCTAGATAGGGTCTTGACAGACTGTAAGATCCGACACACCCCTGAGAGAGTCCTGACACACTGAGAGACCCCACAGGCCCCAAAAGGGTTCTGACACACTGTGAGACCGCACACACCAGACAGGGTCCGGACACACTGTGAGACCCCACAGGCCGCAAAAGGATCCTGACACACTGTAAGGCCCCACACACCCCTGGCAGGGACTTGACGCACTGTGAGACGCCACACACTCCTGACAGTGTCCTGACACACATTGCGATCCCACACACATCTGAGAGTGTTCTGACACACAGTGAGACCCCACACACCCACGACCAGATCCTGACACACTGTGAAACCCCACAAACCACTCACCGTGTCCTGACACACTGTGAAACCCCACACAACCCTGGCAGGGTCCTAACACACTGTGAGACCCCACACATCCATGGAACAGTCCTGACACCCTGTGAGACTGCACACACCCCTGACTGGGCCCTGACACACTGTCAGACCACTCACACCTCTGACGGTGACCTGACACACTGTGAGACCCTACACATCCCTGACAGGGTGCTGACACACAGCGAGACCCTACACACCCCTGACAGGGTCCGGACACACTGTGGGATCCCACACACTCCTGACATGGTCCTGACACACTGTGAGACCCCACAGGCCCCAAAAGGGTCCTGACACACTGTGAGACCCCACACACCCCTTGACAAGGTCCTGTCATACTGTGAGACCCCACAAACCACTGACAGGGTCCTGACACACTGCGAGACCCCACACACCCCTGGCACGGTCCTGACACACTGTGAGACTGCACACACCCCTGACAGGGCCCTGACACACTGTCAGACCCCACCGCCTCTGACGGGAACCTGACACACTGTGAGACCCAATACACCCCTGACAGGTTGCTGACACAGAGCGAGGCCCTACACACCCCTGACAGGGTCCGGACACACTGTGGGATCCCACACACTCCTGACATGGTCCTGACACACTGTGAGACCCCACAGACCCCAAAAGGGTTCTGACACACTGTGAGACGCCACACATACCTGACAGGGTCCAGACACACTGTGAGACCCCGCACTCCCCTAACAGGGTCGTGACACTCTGTGAGACCCCACACACTATTGACACGGTCCTGACACACTGTGAGACCCCACAGGGACGTGACAGGGACCTGACGCGCTGTGAGACTCCACACACACCAGACAGGGTCAGGACACACTGTGCGACCCCACACACCCTAGATAGTGTCCTGACAGACTGTGAGATCCGACACACCCCTGAGAGAGTCCTGACACACTGTGAGACCCCACAGGACCCAAAAGGATCCTGACACACTGTAAGACCCCACACACCCCTGACAGGGACTTGACGCACTGTGAGACGCCACACACTCCTGACAGCGTCCTGACACACATTGCGATCCCACACACATCTGAGAGTGTTCTGACACACAGTGAGACCCCACACAACCACGACCAGATCCTGACACACTGTAAAACCCCGCAAACCACTCACGGTGTCCTGACACACTGTGAAACCCCACACAACCCTGGCAGGGTCCTAACACACTGTGAGACCCCAAACACCACTGACTGGGTCCTGACACGCATTAAGATCCCACACATACCTGAGAGGGTCCAGACACACCGTGAGACCTAACACACCCCTGACAGCGACCTGACACACATTGCGATCCCACACACATTGAAAGGGTCCTGACATACTGTGAGACCCCATACACCCCTGGCAGCGTCCAGACACACTGCGAGACCCCACACACCCCAAAAGGGTCCTGACACATTGTGAGACCCAACACACCCAGGATAGGGTCCTGAGAGACTGTGAGATCCGACACACCCCTCAGAGGGTCCTAAAACACTGTGAGACCCCACAGGCCCCAAAAGGGTCCTGACACATTGTGAGACGGCACACACGTCTGACAGGGTTCAGAAACACTGTGGGACACCAAATACCCCTGAGAGCGACCTGACCCACTGTGCACGCCACGCACACCTGACAGGGTCATGACACACATTGCGATGCCACACAACCCTGGCAGGGTCCTGACACACTGTGAGACCCCACACATCCCTGACGGGGACCTGACGCACTGTGAGTCCCCACACACCCATGACAGGGTCCTGACCCACTGTGAGACCAACACACCCTGGACAGGGTCCTGACACACTGTGAGACCCCACACACCCTGGACAGGGTCCTGACAGACTGTGAGATCCGACACAGCCCTGAGAGGGTCCTGACACATTGTGGGATCCCACACACTCCTGACATGGTCGTGACACACTGTGAGACCCCACAGGCCCCAAAAGGTTCCTGACACATTGTGAGACCCCACACACCCAGGATAGGGTCCTGAGAAACTGTGAGATCCGACACACCCCTCAGAGGGTCCTAACACACTGTGAGACCCCACAGGCCCCAAAAGGGTCCTGACACATTGTGAGACGCCACACATTCCTGACAGGGTCCAGACACACTGTGAGACCCCGCACTCCCCTAACAGGGTCCTGACACACTGTGAGACCTCAAACAACCATGACCGTGTCCTGACACACTGTGAGACCCCAAACAACCCAGGCAGGGTGCTGACACACTGTGAGACCCCACACACCACTAACAGGGACCTGTCACACTGTGAGACCCCACAAACCACTGATAGGGTCCTGACACACTATGAGACCACACACACGCCTGATAGGATCGTGACGCACCACACGACACCACACACACATGAAAGGGTCCTGACACACTGTGAGACCCCACACACCCCTGGAACGGTCCTGACACACTGTGAGACTGCACACACCCCTGACTGGGCCCTGACACACTGTCAGACCACTCACACCTCTGACGGGGACCTGACACACTGTGAGACCCCAAACACCCCTGACAGGGTGCTGACACACAGCGAGACCCTACACACCCCTGACAGGGTCCGGACACACTGTGGGATCCCGCACACTCCTGACATGGTCCTGACACACTGTGAGACCCCACAGGCCCCAAAAGGGTCCTGACACACTGTGAGATGCCACACACCCCAAAAGGATCCTGACACATTGTGAGACCCCACACACCCAGGATAGGGTCCTGAGAGACTGTGAGATCCGACACACCCCTGAGAGGGTCCTAACACACTGTGGGACCCTGCACTCCCCTAACAGGGTCGTGACACTCTGTGAGACCCCATACACTATTGACACGGTCCTGACACACTGTGAGACCCCACAGGGACCTGACGCACTGTGAGACTCCATACACACCAGACAGGGTCCGGACAACTGTGAGACCCCACACACCCTAGATAGTGTCCTGACAGACTGTGAGATCCGACACACCCCTGAGAGAGTCCTGACACACTGTGAGACCGCACAGGACCCAAAAGGATCCTGACACACTGTAAGACCCCACACACCCCTGACAGGGACTTGACGCACTGTGAGACGCCACACACTCCTGACAGCGTCCTGACACACATTGCGATCCCACACACATCTGAGAGTGTTCTGACACACAGTGAGACCCCACACACCCACGACCAGATCCTGACACACTGTAAAACCCCGCAAACCACTCACGGTGTCCTGACACACTGTGAAACCCCACACAACCCTGGCAGGGTCCTAACACACTGTGAGACCCCACACACCACTGACTGGGTCCTGACACGCATTAAGATCCCACACATACCTGAGAGGGTCCAGACACACCGTGAGACCTAACACACCCCTGACAGCGACCTGACACACATTGCGATCCCACACACATTGAAAGGGTTCTGACATACTGTGAGACCCCATACACCCCAAAAGGGTCCTGACACATTGTGAGACCCCACACACCCCAGAATGTTCTTGACACATTGTGAGACACCACACACCCAGGATAGCGTCCTGAGAGACTGTGAGATCCGACACACCCCTGAGAGGGTCCTAAAACACTGTGAAACCCAACAGGCCCCAAAAGGGTCCTTCACATTGTGAGACGGCACACATGCCTGACAGGGTTCAGAAACACTGTGGGACCCCACACACCCCTGACAGCGACCTGACCCACTGTGGACGCCACACACACCTGACAGGGTCCTGACACACATTGCGATCCCACACATCCCTGGCAGGGTCCTGACGCACTGTGAGACACCACACAACCCTGACACAGTCCTGACACACTGTGAGACCCCACACACCCCTGGCACGGTCCTGACACACTGAGACTGCACACACCCCTGACAGGGCCCTGACACACTGTCAGACCCCATACACTTCTGACGGTGACCTGACACACAGCGAGACCCTACACACCCCTGACAGGGTCCGGACACACTGTGAGACCCCACAGGCCCCAAAAGGGTCCTGACACATTGTGAGACACCACACACCCCAAAAGGTTCCTGACACATTGTGAGACCTCACACACCCAGGATAGGGTCCTGAGAGACTGTGAGATCCGACACACCCTGAGGGGGTCCTAACACACTGTGAGACCCCACAGGTCCCAAAAGGGTCTTGACACATTGTGAGACGCCACACACACCAGACAGGGTCCAGACACACTGTGAGACCCCGCACTCCCCTAACAGGGTCCTGACACACTGTGAGACCCCACACACTATTGACACGGTCCTGACACACTGTGAGACCCCACAGGGACCTGACAGCGACCTGACGCACTGTGAGACTCCACACACACCAGACAGGGTCCGGACACACTGTGAGACCCCACAGGTACCTGACAGCGACCTGACGCACTGTGAGACGCCACACACTCCTGACAGCGTCCTGACACACGTTGCGATCCCACACACATCTGAGAGTGTTCTGACACACAGTCAGACCCCACACACCCATGACCAGATCCTGACACACTGTGAAACCCCACACAACCCTGGCAGGGTCCTAACACACTGTGAGAGCCCACACACCACTGACAGCGTCCTGACCCACTGTGGACGCCATACACACCTGACAGGGTCCTGACACACACTGCGATCCCACATACCCCTGGCAGGGTCATGACGCACTGTGAGACCCCACACACCCCTGACAGGGTTCTGACACACATTGCGATCCCACACACATCTGAGAGGGTTCTGACACACTGTGAGACCCACACACCCCTGACAGGGTCCTCACACACTTCGAGACCCCACACACCCCAAAAGGGTCCTGACACATTGTGAGACACCACAAACCCCAAATGGTTCCTGACACACTGTGAGACCTTACACACCCCTGACAGGGTGCTGACACACAGTGAGACCCTACACACCCCTGACAGGTTCCGGACACACTGTGGGATCCCACACACTCCTGACATGGTCCTGACACACTGTGAGACCCCACAGGCCCCAAAAGGGTCCTGACACATTGTGAGACGGCACACATGCCTGATAGGGTTCAGAAACACTGTGGGACCCCAAACACCCCTGACAGCGACCTGACCCACTGTGCACGCCACGCACACCTGACAGGGTCCTGACACACATTGCGATACCACAAAACCCTGGCAGGGTCCTGACACACTATGAGACCCCATACATCTCTGACGGGGACCTGACGCACTGTGAGTCCCCACACACCCATGACAGGGTCCTGACCCACTGTGAGACCACACACACAACTGACAGCCAGTTTCCTGACACACTGTGAGACCCACACACCCTGGACAGGGTCCTGACAGACTGTGAGATCCGACACAGCCCTGAGAGGGTCCTGACACACTGTGAGACCCCACAGGCCCCAGAAGGGTCCTGAGACACTGTGAGACCCTATATACCCCTGACAGGGTGCTGACACACAGTGAGACCCTACACACCCCTGACAGGTTCCGGACACACTGTGGGATCCCACACACTCCTGACATGGTCCTGACACACTGTGAGACCCCACAGGCCCCAAAAGGGTCCTGACACATTGTGAGACGGCACACACGCCTGATAGGGTTCAGAAACACTGTGGGACCCCAAACACCCCTGACAGCGACCTGACCCACTGTGGACGCCACGCACACCTGACAGGGTCCTGACACACATTGCGATACCACACAACCCTGGCAGGGTCCTAACACACTGTGAGACCCCACACACCCATGACAGGGTCTTGACCCACTGTGAGACCACACACACAACTGACAGCCAGGTTCCTGACACACTGTGAGACCCACACACCCTGGACGGGGTCCTGACAGACTGTGAGATCCGACACAGCCCTGAGAGGGTTCAGAAACGCTGTGAGATCCCACACACCCCTGACAAGGCCCTGACACACTGTCAGACCCCACACACCTCTGACGGTGACCTGACACACTGTGAGACCCCACACACCCCTGACAGGTTGCTGACACACAGCGAGACCCTACACACCCCTGACAGTGTCCGGACACACTGTGGGATCCCACACACTCCTGACATGGTCCTGACACACTGTGAGACCCCACAGGCCCCAAAAGGTTCCTGACACATTGTGAGACCCCACAC